>NW_010128867.1:0-46403 GCF_000699245.1 Pterocles gutturalis | reverse complement strand
GGGGTGGGTGGAAAAATAAAGTCACTTTTCTTTGAAGCCAGCAAGCAAAAGTCAAACTCTGTCAAAGAAGATGCACAGACACTGCAGGTGAGCAATGCCGGATTCACCCCAGAAGACAGCTGATATCGAAGCCTGCGCCACAGTAATGGGTGTTTATGGCAGAGCTACCTTTGGCTTGGAAATGGCATTTAAATAGCAACTGGTTTGTTTTGCTTGTTTGTTTTAAACCTGCATATAATCACCCTCACCTCTGCTGCCTGCCATCCTAATTTGGCAAATGAGACTAATCCAGATGTTTCAGCTTGTAAAAAGGGAACACATTAAGCAAACCACACAGTGGCTTAAATAAATACTTCTCTTAGATGCCTCAGATCTAGTTATTTTTTGGTTTTTAAGACAGTTTTCTTGTTTCAGAAACAAGGTTCCTCCTCCCTATCTTCTCTTGCCACGTGTGGCAACTACTCAAAAACATGACGGGAAAAAAGCAGCTTTGCTGAACACAAAACAAACAAGCATTAGCAGTTGCCAGTTCCCTTTGTACAAACCAAGGGCTATGTGGGATTTCAGAGGGAAGGGAGGATTTATGAGGTAGGCAGGCGCTCAAAGCAGCACTAACGTGTTCTGACACCCTCCCTTCTGTCTCCCATATGACAGTCTTGTTTTTACACTGAGATTTAAACCACTCGGGCCTTCTCCTGCATGAAGGGACACAAGCATGCATTGCTCCTGGGCTTTTCAAAGAGCCCCGAGGTCCTGCACAGAGACAGCTCGCCACAACCAGGTCATTTGGGATCTACCACCTCGATCAAGGCAGTCCACATGTGCTGTGAGGGTGGTGCAGACCAGGAAAGGTGAGCTCTGCTGGGGGTTCCCCTGCTTGGGAGGTGAACCAAGAGTAAAAGGATGGGAAAAAAAGTGAGGAAGAGCAGATTCCCACATTGCCTTTTGCCCCTGCTATCTGCTCATCCTTATTTTTGCTCCTGAATAGGACTGAACGGCACTGAAGGAAGCAGAAATTGATCACAACCCACATGCATTAAAGCAAGAGGAACACCTAAGTCTAGGATAAGTTCATTATAACAACCCACATCACGCAGCAGTTTCTTATTACAAGTGCATAGGCACATGAAATAAAAGCCTTTCTTCATACCTGCAGGCTTCACCATCCAAACAATCCATCTTTTTCTGAGTACAGTGTTCTTAAGATGGTTTAAAACCTTGTTATTTGTTATGCACCATTATAATCCTCTTCTTTAAGTCTGCATTATTGGCAGGGATTTGAAGTCTGAACACGCAGCACAGACTTCGATGCCTTGCTGAGACTTCTTGCTACTAATTAAGTAAAGAAGGCAGAGCGGCTGGGTCCAGACCTGTTAGTGAGGGGCCCAGTCTGGTGTCCAGGACAGGAGATAGGGAGCTGGGACCACACATGGTCTAAAGGAGCAGCAGCCCCATGTGCCTGGAGCCAACCTTTCCCGTGGCACCACGGTGTCACCACTCCCGGGAGACAGTGTGGGCGCAGCTCTTCAAAAAAAATCCTGTTTGGTTATTTCTGAAGATGAGGAATTTTTCCCAAGGAAAGAAAGACAAATCCCAGGAAGAAAAACTGTTATTCTTTATAAAAAAATAAAAGAACTTAGCTAAAGCCAAGCAAAACTTAGCAGTAAAAAAAACAAAGCAGCCTGTGAAATTCTAAAAAAGTAGAGACAGATATGGAAGGACAGCATTTCTTCAACATGGATATTTTTACAATGGAATCTGTGAGGCCCCTAAACACAAGAGCCTGTTCCCTCTCCCTGTTCACCCAACACTGGAGCAAACACCACTGAAAAGTTGCCCCACTGTCGGGTCAAAAGAGGAAAAGACAGGCCAGTTTCCCAAAGATGCTGCACATGCTGCCTTTGATTTTGCACTTGTGATCTATACTCAAATTATCTACATGCTTTGCTAGAAAGGAAGAACTCAACCAACATGCCAGTGATCGTTTCTTGTTAGCCCAACACTGTGATATGAGTAGATCTGACTTTGTAATCTCAGCACTGTTAATACCAATTAAAACTAAATTATTACATATTTATATCAACCCTGGCAGCAGAGTCTCCCCTGTCCCTCAGCATTAGCCAGTGAAACTCTGAAGCAGCTGATGCCCAGAAAAGCAGATGATGTCCCTGCAGAATGAAGAGCAAAGAAGCCCCCTGAGAAGGGAGGCGAGAACTGCTCCCCAGGTCAGTGCTGTTTCAGGGTGGGCAGTGTCTGAACTTCTGCAGAGCTTATCTGTGCCTGTTGCTCACTCCTCTCCCAAGATGCTTTCTTTATCCTTTGGATGCAGTCATCACTGTAACACCCCGGTATCACGCACAGCGGATTACAGTAATTAAAAAGCCTGCTGCACTCCTTGCTGGACTAGGTAGCAAGGCACAGAGATGCTGTCATACACAATTCAGTCTAGAGCGACGTGATTGCTGTCTACAAAACTAATACAACAAGATGAAAGGTGCTTTGTACAGGCTGGGGATTATCTCCTCCTACCTAAATCCAGCACAATTTGTCCAAATCCCCAGACCTTCTCTTCTTAGCGTATCCTGGGCTATTTACATGATGTTTAGGAAAAGAAAATGTTCTTGGGAAAGCCAAATAAAATCCAAGCTCCACTATAATTCCAATACTAGGCTCAAAACACAAATAAGAAGTTTTATAGTAGTATCGGTATGTCCTGGCCTTGATCACAGCCCTGTTATGCTAAGTGCTATAGAAATGTGGAGTAAGACATCCCTTGCCTCAGTGACATAGATGTCTCTTAGGTCTTCTAATCCCCTCTTTGTTGAGACATGATGCAGCTTGACTGGAAGCCCTATGATTTAAAGTCCTGCAGAGGGGTCTAGCCAGCAAGAGTAAAGGAAAGGCACAAACAGCTCCTATAGAGTATCTTATTATTGAGGAAATACTGCTAAATTGTTTTGTTGCACTGGTTCAAGATATTTCAAGTTTACAAAAGAAAAACAACTCTCAAAGAGTAAAACTGTTGGGAAGTGATTTAATTATTTTTCCGACATGAAATATAGAGTCCAGTGAAACATTCAGTCAAATAGATTCCTAAAGAAAAGGGTTGTTTTTGCAGAACTGTAATTTTTCTCAATTGTGAAATTCAACATTCCTTGAGAAGTCACTATCTCTTGTCTATTTTTTCATCAATGGGATAAGAAGAGTCAGAGATAACTGAAAGGTAAGAACTGTCTCTCCAAAAGAATTACCCTGTCTTCCACTAAAATTTTGATTTTAAAAGATCTCACACATTTCAAAGCTGCAAGTAGTTCTAATAACTTTTCCCCTACTCTGTTTTGTTAAGTAGGTAATTCTTCAAGCCAGTGACTCTTATAGTCTATGTACAGATTTTAACACAACACAATCCCAATTTCCAACAGTGAATTAATGTTCTGGAAGTAATTTGAAAAGGTCTTGTTTTTTAAAATCCTGATTTAGGATTGTACGATGCTAGGGATGTTTGAACTCCATCAAGAACACACTCTGAATCTCATTCCTCAAAACACAGCCCAACAGGGTAAGTTTTCTCCAACCCAAGGCCAATGACTCTCTTTAGTACCAAAAAAAACCAACTTTACAAACCATCCAATGGTACAGCTAACACAACCCAACACATCCCAAACAGCCTAAGTTCTGCCCAAGGGCACTGTTAGCCCCCTACTTTCTGCAGAGTGGAGAAAGAACTTAAATGCAAACCGCAAAGATCTTCTACGCTTATCTCCGACACAAGTATGAGACCCACAGAGGACATTGCTCTTTCCATGTTCTACCCACCCCACGCCTCTGGCTTCCCCTCTCGGAGAGGGTCTTGCACGACTCAGAACACAACCTGTGCTCGCAGGTGGGAATGGAAGGCCTCCTGCTCAGGGTGGGACAGCCGCCAGCCTTCAGGGAGCTTTTATTTAACCAGCTCCTGGTTGGTGGCTGTTTCCTCGGGCTGGAAAGGCACTTCAGACACACGTGAGGAAGACAGATGATCAAGAACAAAGCACTGGCTGCTCTGAGAGGAATGGGAGATGAAGGGATTACTTTGTCTCCTAGTTGCCGGTTGTTGTCAGCTCAGCTCTGGTACGGGGGCAGCGAGAAGGTTGTTCAGACACCATTAGACGGTGCTTCTGCTCATTTCCAGCGGTGCTGGCAGGTTTCCCAGCAGGCAGCACTCAGGGGCAGTCACACCACCAGCAGCCAGAAGAAAGTGTAGTTCAAAAAAAGAGGGAAAGGGCAGGGAAATTTAGTGGAAATGAAGAAGTCTGAGGAGGTGCAACATAATTAACTCCTGATGTGCCCGCTCCAGACAGAACAGTCGTTGACGTACGATCTCTGGGCACCTCACTTGGTTGACTTGACAAATGGGTCTCTCCGATTCTTAGAGGGGAAGAAAATAATAAAAACCCCTACCCTTGGGTCATGCTACCCATCCAACTTATAGAAATAATTTATCATTTATCTGATAGCTTAAGCATATCTGCATAATAAGTTAAACGCAACCAGAGAAGCTCTCTATATTTCACAAATCCTTTAGCAATGCATTTTTTAATAGAAAACATCAATCCCAAGTAGCCTGAAGGAACAATCCATCTTTAATCATCCACCACACTGAGGACTAATTTTAGACAAAGGCTCAAAGCTCCAAGTTACCTATACCATGTAATAACACAGAGGATTCCTAAGTTCACAGGGAAAGGTTCAATTGCCTTTTCAAAGCTGGATTGCGGATCCTGCGTTAATTACTACGGGAAATTACATCTATAGTAATACTCAGCAAGGCTTTACAATAAATGCTGTCTGATCTGTTCCTGCTCAGCCTTGAACTCTTTGTGGAATATTTGTAAATGTAATGGGTACTTCATTTTCACCACTGCTCCTGAATAATTCATACAGTGGAAGATCCTTGCATGGTTCTGTGAATCAAGAGACTTGGGGTATTTTCTTCTCTGTAGTTAATGGATTAAAACAGTTTTTTTCAGCTATGAAACCAGGTAATTTATCACCACAAAAAGCATCACTGGCTCAACCCAGAAACACATCTGCCTATATGGATAGCAGAACTTAACAACCAACAATTTTTAAATCATCCCATGTTGTCCAAAAAGCCAAAGAAGTTGCAAAATGAAATGCTGAAGAACTGCCTTGGATCAGTCAAAATATTTTATTTCCTTTTTTTCAGGCATTTGATTCAGACTCAACCCTTTTTTTCCCCATAAAACAGTAGATTTTGAAACATGATTTTGAAAAGAGAAAAAGAAATAAATCAAAACTCCGTTCCATTCAGAAAATGTCATAACTGGGAGCTCCAGCACTTTCAAGATATTCCTCCCCAGCTCCCTTCCAAGAAGAATTGTCAAAAACGGTAAGATTTCGTGAGCAATTTCTGTTTCATCAAAATGACATTTTTCAAGACAAAACTGTTGTGACAAAAAAAAAAAAAAATCAAACCCAAAACTCAACAAACCTGAACATCTCTGATTCAATTGTCTTTGACAAAAAAGAGATGTCTCAAAGATGCAAACCCTTTCTTTGGGTGAGTCCCAGAACATCGGTATGACACATCCAGGTTGAGCATGTAAGTTCCTCTTAGGTAACCACAAAAGAGAAATGAAAACAACCTGAACCCCGGAGGCCAGAGATATCTTCAAATATGTTCAGAGCCAAGCAGACACGTTCCTAGACTGCGATTCTTACACCAACTTCCCCATTTTAACTGAGGAAATTCCAGGTTCCAGTCTTCGAACACACGGATGAGATGCAGGACTTGGTGTTACAGCTCCTTCCACGGGTGTTGGTGCAATTTGCACCTAAATCTCCGGGTTTCTGCCTGCTCTCATGCTGGCAGTTTTACCCCTCACCAGGCACCAACTCTCAGCTCCTGCCTGATCACTTTGATTAGAAGTGAGGAGTCCCAGACAAGGTAACAGCCGCATTTTCTCTATCAAATAAAGTTAGTTCATCAGACGAAAATCCAGAGCTGTCAGACATTGCTGGAGCTTCTAAAGGCTGTGTTTCCAGAGCTTTGTTGTGGGGCACCACCTCCATTTTCTCAATGTCAGCAACAAATCTGCTCAATTCACATATTAAAAATGACTCCTCATACCCTTCTGTCACGAGAAAATACCCATGAACTCATTTGGGGAGCTCAAATAATTTTCTCTTTGTCTCAGTTACCATCACCAGCCATAAAAAGACTCCCCAGGCCATGGCAGACACCTCCACAACCCCCTTCCTGCAAAAGGATTGAACAGCTGTAGCTCAAGGCATAGGCACAAAGTCAATGAGGATATGCAGACAGCTCTCATTTGAAGGAAAGTTCATAATTCTGTTGATTCACATGGCAGAAAAATTGTTGTGCTCCCCCAGAGCGGAGCTGCTTCTGCAGGGATAACAGTGGTAAAAATAGTGAAAACTGCCTCTATTTTTTTCCTCCAGCAAAGCAAATGTGACTCAGATGCTCACTGTTTGCTTTCAGAGGAAGAAAGGGTCATTTCTACACAGTCACTCTGCTGACCTTCATCTCTCCGATGGCGTGATCTGGGTTTGGGTTTTTAAAGAGATGCTGTTTGTGCTGGGGCAGGATGGATGCTCAACCACAGAATCCCAGACCAAGGAGGGAGGTCTGAAACAGCACATTGCAACAAAGGGGCTGTCAAGCCAAGAGGTGCTGCAGAGAACGAATTTTCAATGTCGAGCAGAAAAGGTCACTGGTATCGCAGGTGCGCCCTGTGGTGGACCAGCACAGCTGCCTGTTTCCGGAATTCACAGGGCTGGATTCACCCTTTTAACCAAATTCCAAGCCCTTGCTTTTGCCAGAAAAAGGCTGTCTTTTTTTGTCCCACACAGATTTGCAGAGTTCGGGCTAGAGAAGGCCTAATGTAGTGTCAAACTTCATTCCTTTATATCACAAACACCACATTTTTCTTGCTATGCCCTGCAGCAAAGCCTCCCTGACCTGATGCGGCACGTCCTTAACCCACAGCATCCAGCCTGAGCAACCTCTGTGTGAGCAGCTCTCTGCCTACCAGAGGAAAATTTCCTACCTATAGGTAGTTCTGGCTGAACACCCACATCTGCTTTCATCATGAACATGAAATTGAAAATCTCTGAATAGAAATGCCAAGAATTCACTTTGGAAGCATGCAATTCCTCATTTCTGATAATTATCCAAAAAGCAGAGACATAAATAAAAATACGGTCCTTACTGCAACGTAAAGTAAAAATTATAAATGTCTCACTCAAATCAAAATAAAAGCATTTGTTTTGACACATTCCAGTCTAAAATCATGCTGGAAAAGACATGTTTCCATTCAATGTTTTGATTTTGACACAAATGTTTTCCAAAAAAAAAAAAAAGTTTTCCTACAGTTTTTTCTGCCAGCTCCCAGAGGGATCAGTCAAAGCTTCCTGAAGCTCAGAGTCATTAGCAAGCTGTCACATAGCTGAGACCCTAAAATGCATTTGACACATCAGATCACAGTTCTATCAGACCTTGCATGTGTGCCAGTGCTGGATCTTCACATCTGACTCTTGGATCAGACTTCTTTAGGATTCACTCTCTTTTCTGATAGAGCAAGAGAAAGAAAATTAGCCTAGTTCATACCCCCCAGCCAAAACCTCGGGTTCATCTGCTGTGCAGAAAGAGGAGCTTATGGAGGATCTCATGACATTTCCCTGTAGAAAAAGCAGAGTCGCACACAGATATTCAAGCGTTCAAGATGAGAGGAGAGCAGCAGCACCCAAGACCTCAGAAAAAAACATTTTATGTTTTCTTCATAAGCATGTTTACAAAGAGACATCATGTTTTCTTGTGGGCACACCCCACTAAAAGAGCCTCTGCCTGATAATGTCACATCTTGAAGATCCCACGTAAAAGCTGCAGAGTGCAAAACGTACTGGTCTTGGCAGAGCAAAGGGTTGGAGCTGACCCATCTGGCAGTTGACCTTGCATTTCCTACAGAGCTGAGCTATTTTCAGATTGGCTGCTTAGATCACAAACCTCTCTGGCTGTTCTCTCTTTGAGTATCAAGATAATGACTTTCTGGGAAAAAGATTGTTCCTGCTCCAGTAAGCAAACCCAAGGCCTCCACAACATGACCCCACACTCAGTTTTCTTGTTGCAGCTGAAATAAACATATGTTCAAACAGCACTGATGCAAGTCTAAGTCCAGGTGGTCATACGGAGCTGTTGGTGTAGGCAGATGTCCCCATTTATACACAGGCAGTTCTGGGGCATGGCTTGTTTGCCTTTTTCAGGCAGGTAATCCCATCAGTGCTCTGTGGGGATTTCTTGCTGCTCTTGTGGCTGTGATACGGAGCCTGTCTGTATGTGGTGGAACTTTTGCCTATATCCACCCCGGAACAGCATGCACCTTTTCCTGGCTTCCAAATAACAGTGGTCTCCCAGAGATCCCCATGACGTGCAAAAGGGAGAGCCTTCCATCTGCTGTGAAGTGGCACAACTCCCATGGAACATCGGCAGTGTTCAGGAGTGCCGAGAGTCCAGCTGGATCCCAAGTGCAATCTCTTATTGTCAT
Organism: Pterocles gutturalis; assembly: GCF_000699245.1. Taxonomy (NCBI): domain Eukaryota; kingdom Metazoa; phylum Chordata; class Aves; order Pterocliformes; family Pteroclidae; genus Pterocles; species Pterocles gutturalis. Next base: position 37,836 of record NW_010128867.1, on the reverse strand, counting down.
CACTGTGATCCTCCCGAGAAAGAGTTCAGGTGCTCCTCAGACAGGAAGCATCATAAGGGGCATAATGTCCTGTACGTTGGACATTAGACTAAATGCTCAGAACTCCAGCTGCTCACACGGACCTTGCCCTTGATGAACTGGAGAAACCTTGGCTTGTTAGGGTGTAGACTTCTGCATCCTCTCTGGGAACATCCCACCTTCTTGTGTCCCATACTCAGCTGAGACTGAAGTTATATTAATACATAAAAGTGTCTCATCCCAGATCCAGCTAAAGCTCTCTCTTTTCATGAAAGGACATTTACTGGGTTTTTATCCCCGTACAGAAACTTTTTCTCTATGAAGAAAACAAGGAGTAAAACATAAATGAAGAACTGACACTCATCAGCCTATCAAGGAATGCCAAAACCTACAGCTGGATCACCCAGACCCTCTAGATCATCATTAGCTATCAGGGTACTTCAGTCAAGTTTGCAGGATGCTTTATATTGGTCAGAAGAGACTTTCTAATTGACAGACACAGTTTAAAGCATTTTGGACTGGGAAGCATGTACGTAGGAATGTGAGCCTGAGCACAGATGTATAAAATTGTAGGTGATCAAAGGCAGTGCATCCAAGGCAGGATTAAAAGACGTTTAATACAGCTTTTCCCAATAAGCCTGAGAGATGAAAGAACTGCCACAAGGCCTTGCTGGAGGCTTAGAAATTGCTCTGTGAAATCAGCTGCAATTGGTAATTAAAGGAAAACCTTGGGGGTGTTCTGAAGACTCTTTTCACAGCCTGGCATAAGGGAACTCATCTTTAAATTATGCAGACTTTTACCTTCCATGGAGGTGAAGGTAAAACACCATCCTGCTGTTCCACAGGTCCTGCCTCAGAGCAGCTGGTTTCCTGCACGAGCAGAGGTGGCTCCTCAAACCTCTCTGCAAGAGGGCCAGGGTGCACGATCCAACAGCCTGAGCCCCTAAGGGCACTCCTGTCCTACCAGTGCCTGCCCTGACCTGACCCAGCTGTAAAATGGGTAACTCGCCATTCACACTGAGTCTGCCGGTGTGGCCAGGTGCTGCAAGAACTGTGCCTCTGCCTCGTGCAACACAAAAATCAGCTATGCTAGAGAAGTCTCCCAGCAGGTCCCACAGGACCTCCTCCTTCTTGGAAGTGCTCACAGCTCCTACAAAACTTGTTCCAGTGTAGGTCTTTGCTCTGCTCCAGGGAGAGCCCAAAGCAGGCAGGAGATCCCTTGGTTGACTTGGATGTGGGGAGAAAAAGGAAAATCCTGGTCCTGATAAAAGACAGGAGAATGACTGTGTTTTGTTTAGCTGATTGCAATAGACTGGAAATTCTGAGTGAGCACAGGAAGATCAGGGAGGGAAATCAGACCACAGCAGAAAGCACAGCTTGTTGGCAAAGCAACCAAATGGAGCTCAGGACATGGTGGTTGGGGACTCTCAGCTCTGCTACCAGGTTCCTCGGTACAGCTGAGACATAGCCCTTTGCATTGCCCATTTCCCACCTCTTTTTAATAACAGGGGTTGGTCTTTTTTGATCTGCTTGCAAGAATGGATTATTTACTGTTTGCTAGCAGAGTTCCTAGGGTAACAAGGGCCAGAAACAAAGAAAACCTACTCTGGATTGCAGTTCTACAGTGTGTAAAATGCCTGTTTGATGCAAAGGGCTTTGTTTCTTGTAGCCTTTCATTTCTAGACGGCAGGACACTCTTACTCAGTGACAAAGTACTCTTTTAGACAAAGCTGAATCTGCTGAAAAGTAGCACTGGATATCCTATTTTCAACAGAACAACAAGCAGCAGGTGAGGGCAACTCCAGATAGCTCATCAGCTGCTGAAAAACAAACTAACATAAAAAATGTTTGAAAAAGACTTAAAAAGAGGTTCAATTAAAAAAAAAAAGTGCTAAATCTCCACTGAATATAAGGCAGGTAGCCAGAAATAGCTACCACTGGGAGAGATCGACAGCTGATATAAACAGTAGTGACTCATGGTGTAATGGGGTGTTCAGGGGAACAAAGCCTCCTACAGCAAACACCTCTGAACGGTGCAGGCCTAAACACCTCCCAGCATCTGGAAATACAGAGGTTGGGATAATACCTCACAGGTAGAAAGTCCTTCCCACCAGTCCCCTATCCACTAACCATCCTCTGCTGTGGATGGCTTTGGTTTGTGGCCTGCGACAGAAGGATTTATGCAGTGCATAAGGATACTTTCTCAGACAGATGTCAGAAAAAATCTCCATGCATCAACTGTGCTCAGCTGCTGCTGAAACCTCTCCCAAGAGTCCCTCCTTGAGGGCTTCACACTCACACATGTTCTTTTAGGTGAATGTGACCCACACACGCATACAGGGTTTGGGAAACAAATAAGCGTCCTCTAATTTCCTCAGGACTATACAAGCTCTGAGCAGAATGTAGCTATATGCCTTCCTGGCTGTGAACCAGAGCTCCAGGCCTTTCAACCCACTGGTTTGCAGAAGTTTCCCATCTTACACCTGATACTTTACTTTTAGGGTCCTGGTAGCTAGCCCTGGAGGAGATGCCAGCTCTTTGCATCCAGCACTTCCAGCCTCTGAAATTACTTCCTGCCCTGTGCTGATATCGAAGTCAATCCCAGAAGCAAGAACAAGCCTGAGAAATAAAGAAGTACGAGCAAGAACGAGTAGGCCCACAGCTGGGATATTGCACAGAAATGGCAGTCTCTCCAATACAGAGATGCTTTTCTTTCAACTGCCTTAATTTTGTTGGCCCTCCATATAATTCTCTAATAATCACCCTATTAACAATGTTCCATTTGCCACACAACTCGGGATATTAATCCTATTAGTTGGTACTAATCCTCTGCAAAACAAAATAGAAATATTCACTCTCATTTTCTCAGGGTAAAAAAAAAGGAGAGAAAGAAGTGAAGAAAAGAGAAGACAAAGATGCTTTCAGAGGTTTGCTGTTTTGTAAGTGAATTGAATGGAACTGGGTCTCCTGTGGTCTCCGTATAGGATTCCATTATCACGTAATGGGGTGTCACACACAGCCTGTTGATAAGAGACAGTCTGTCAGATTAAGCATTAACTATCATATTTGGAAACCATGCATTTTTCAACCCATTGGGGCATCAAAACACAATATCGCATTTCCCTTTCCTTCCCCCAACAGCTTCTTCCTTTACTACACACTAATTAAAGAGCAGGGGGGAGACTGATCTGTGCTGCCAAACCCAAGATAAACTTTGCTGAGTAGGGAAAATGAAATGAAGGGAGCATCCCAGAGAACAGAGGTCTTTCCTATAGGCTTCATTTTTCCGCCCACCCCCTCTTGTGCTGTATTTTTTCGCATTTCTGTGAAAAAATTGCTAGCAGTTTCCATTCTCCCCTGCTCCACAAGGTGAGACTGGCACCTGCTGGAACCCGCCTGGAAAGGCTGAGACTGCGAACAACAACAACAAAAAAAAAAGCACAAAACACCCTTTTCTCAGCCTACTTTCCTCTCCAGCTTCACATTATTTTCTCCCCTTCATCAGACAAACAAACAGCTCAGCAGACACAGCAACAGACAGCATACACTGGAGTAAAGATTTGACACAGCTCCATTTTTTTTGAAGGTGCTCAATTTTTAAGCTGTTCTATGGCAACAGGCATAACCATCATTAGTCACTTCATTTGTGTCAGCCCATATGGAGGGAACCACAGGCACAGGTCCTGATAAAGCTCCCGAGGTTATTCTGGGTCTCTGAGGCTATTCACTCTTCTCATATGCCTGAGTACCTAATGAAAACAAGAGCAAACATCCCTCCAGGCACAACATCTATCTTCATTAGTTTCCTCTCCCCTTCCCCGACACGCTCTAGGCTGGTACTGAGGATTTCCCCACGTGATACGTTCACATGCTGCTCCATCCTCTTGGATTTAGATTTAGACCCCAAAATGCTGCTCTTCCACAATTCTCCCCTAGCCATAGACTTATTCTTTTATGCCCCTCCCTTCAAAGCCCCACTGGCCAACCTCTATCGAGCGGCAGCTTGGCTTCATTCTGCCTCTCTCCCTCCTCCCATCTCTCCTTGCTCTCCCCACTCCCCAGCCACAACACCAGCCTTGTTCCCACTCCAGACCTCGAAGACAGCTTTGTACAGACCTCCAGCAAAGCCCAGCCACCCACTGCTCTCATAAACCCTGGAGAATGCATCCTGAATCCATCACCATCTGATCACCCAAGAGAGCAGCTCTTTCACAAAGGTTCTTTGCTAGTTTTGCTCTGTACCACACTGTGTATTTTATCCTTGATACACAGAGCAGCAAGCCCCCCAATGCAGAGATCGTCACACCAAAAGCCAGAAAATAGGCACCACAGATTAAGCAAAGGCACATAAAACAGGGGAGAGGAAGGGCTGCACGCCACAGCATGATGTGGAAAGATCAAGGGAGAAGAAGAGACAAAAAGCCAGAGAACAGAGCAAATCCAGCAGATTTTTAGCTGAACAAAGTGCAGCTGGAGGCTGGGAACATCTCATGGAACGGAGCTGCCTGGATTATAGGGCTGTAGCTCTTACTAAGGGAAAGTCCTCCCTCTATTTACACTCTGCCTACCCCCAAGGCTGCTAACCTGAGCACGCATGACTCACTGTTACAAATAATGCTGTCCCAACACAGGGCACCAGACACCTCCCGATTAGCAAGTATAATCCTCCCTCTCGCAACCTCTCCATTAGGGAGCTCTGGTTCAATAGACTCCCCTTTTGTTTGAGAAGCAGCGGCTTGTCAGAGACCTGTCAGCACCAACAGACAAGGCTGGCTGGATGGAGCTGATTCATGTCCCCCGGCTGGGGATGTTTCAGACGGTCCTCTGTCCTCAGGAGCAGCATGCTCCTGCTTCGAAAAATAGAGAGTTCAGCATGTCATAATTGCTCCAGGCTGCACAAACAAATAGATGTTTGTTTGCACAACAGCTCTCCAGAGCAGCCTCAGCAGTTCGGTGTGCGCAAGGTGGGGTGAGATGTTCTTCTCCACCTCCCAAATTGATCCGCTCTCAGCTGGGAAGAAATCAGAGGTGTGCAGCATGGAGATGCTCAGCAGGCTGCCCTCGGTGTGCGTGTCTGGGGATGGAAGAAGGAAATAGAGGCTCCTCCTTCCAACAGAGCTTCAAGATGTCCTGCTGCCTTCCAGGTACATATTGGATAATGACCAGGAATTCAATGTGTTCAAGAGAAAAAGGGGCTCCATTACACTGATACAAGCTTGACAGGGCTGTTACAGCATCTGTGAAATTCCTCTGGATTTACACAGGGATAAAATGGAGTAGATTCACCACTCCTCTACAGCCACTGATGGGAATTGGGACAAAAAGAAGAATCGGGTCCAGGGGAGTACGTAAGGGTTCAGCCACCAGCCAGCTCATTGCCTGGCAGCAATTCATAGCCTGGTTCTGAAATCAATAGAGGCTGAGAGCACTCAGCAGACAGACTAAGCCAGATCTGTAATTTACTGTAATTCTGAGCTGCTAGATTACTTTCTTCAGGTTTTCCAAGAGGAACAGTTAGTCACAGTGATGAACTACTCCCCTTTGTAGGCTCTGTTTTCTGTTTTTCCACTTCCCGATTGTCACCCCAACTTCCTTCTAGTCCTGGGGAACAAAGAGTGCTATTCTAGCCTTCCACCACGGCCTCTGCTACCTCAGGGCTGTCAGTGTGGGGGAAGAGAGAAGGCTTTGCTGGTTTTTAGAGTATAACCTACTCTCCAGCTTCATGGATGTCATTCCTTATCCCTGCTCTGGCAGCTACACAGATATCTGAAGAGGAGCCAGCTCTACTGATGCTTCCAGGAACAACCACATCCCAGTCACCACTAGGCTTCATGCATCTCCCTGCTGAGGAAAGGCTGAGGGAGCTGGGTCTCTTTAGCCTGGAAAAGAGGAGACTGAGGGGTGACCTAATTAATGTTTATAAATACGTGAAGGGTGAGTGTCAGGAGGATGGAGCCAGGCTCTTCTCTGTGACATCCAGTGACAGGACAAGGGACAATGGGTTCAAGCTGAACATTGGAGGTTCCACTTGAATATGAGAAAAAACTTCTTCACGGTGAGGGTGACAGAGCACTGGAACAGGCTGCCCAGAGAGGGTGTGGAGTCTCCTTCTCTGGAGACATTCAAAGCCCGCCTCGATGCGTTCCTGTGTGATCTGATCTAGGTGTTCCTGCTCCGGCAGGGGGATTGGACTAGATGATCTTTCGAGGTCCCTTCCAATCTCTGACATTCTGTGGTTCTGTGATTCTGTGAAGATCCCACAGCCTAAGATCCAGCCAGAGAGGACCAAATGCTCAAGTAGAGCATTTAGTGACTGGGATTATCTCTTCACCTGTGTTTTGACAGCACATGCTTAGGAGACCCACATGTAGGCATCATACAGAAATAAGAGCTGCTCTGGAGAGGCCTATGATAGACTTGATGGGACCGCAGCATTCCTTTTCATGTTCCACATTTGGGATTTACTGCTTCAAATACCAACATACACTACAGACCCTCTCTTTTGCAAAAGATGATGTTTTATTCTCCTGAGCGTACAAGACTTTTCAACCAACTACCAGTACTGAGCCATGACTGTCGTTGCTCTAAAGATATCCCTTTGTGTGACAGTGCCCACTTAGGCTTCTTTTAGGAAGGAGAAACACCCCCAGCATAGTTCTGGATTTGCACTGCCAGAAAACCATAGTGGGCTATCGTGCTGCTAGGAACAGCCTGGAAAAGACAGATTTTGACCTCTTTCATCTTGACTGGGTCAAGGGAACACTAAATCCAGTGATGGATGGTTGACTGTAATTTCTGCCTACTCATTTAATCAGTGTGAACAGACAGAAGCACGAGCATGCTCAAAAGAGAAAGCAGCAGGCAGTGGTGGAAATCGCAGAGGCTTTCCAGAGCAGGGAGGTGTGAAGGGGAGATGCTGTCAGGGGAGCAAGACACTGGGGGCATAGTTCTGATACAAGGGACCACATGGAAGGAACCTGGGGCTTTTCCTTGGATGAGAGCTGGAAAACTGAAATCACTCTGCTAGCTGTGCCATTTCAGAGGCTGAAACCACACTGCAATGAAAGAACAGCCCCTGGAGTAGCATAAACCACAGCATGTGCCGCATCCTGCCTGCCTGCCCGTGGGCAGCCTGCCTGCCATAAATACATAGGGGCATTCAGGCATGGAGGAGAAAGAAGGGGGTTCAGCCATACCCAAAGCTACTTTTGCCATAACGCACCATGAAAGCCAAATAAATCTGCTCTTAAGGGAGCCTCCCATCCATCAACAGCCAACACACGCACAGAGTTCAAGGACAGAATACACCATATGGTCTGATCTCCTGCATAAAAAAAGGTGTCCAGTAAAACTTCTCTGTTTCCTGACCCTGACAACATGCCCCAAAAACAAGAGCACCCAATCTTTACCCCTCAGCTCAGTCGCAGTTCTGTTTCTGCAGGACCATGTAGCCATTAGAGCATTTTCAAATCAAAACTTGTAGGGGACTCTCCACACACTCCCTGGAGTGGGCACTAACCTCAGTCCCCAGCCTGACGGCTGGTGGGTCAAACAAACTACATCTGCTTATAGAGGAGCAAAGTGCTGTGTAGCCAACGGGGTGGAAACCAGAGAGGCCAACATGGTGCTACAGCATCTCTGGGCCTCTGCACAACCAGCAACAAGGCAGCTCCACAGCTGTTGAAGCAGGGAAGCAGCACGACTGAGCACATCCAGGTTGTGCTGTCAATGAACAGCCTGCTCTGAAAGAAGAGGGACGCATTGCGAACCAAGTCGAGCCCTAAATGTCTATTTTTGATGTAGCAGGAGTACCCTCTAGTGGGAGACTGGCTTGGAGAGAGCCTTCAAAATGATTACATACACGCACAGATGCAGGATATTAGATCTCAAAAAAATGCACTGAGCACGAGCATAAGACAGAAGCAGAATGGGCTTGAAAATAGAAACATAATATCATGGGGAAACAAAGGCATTGAGTCTGATTATCACTTACAGTGTTATTTTTTACTTTTTCATGAAAACCATCTAAAAATGTAGTAAAAACCACTATTTCAAGTATTTCCATGCAGAGAGAGCGTTGAGTTGAAAATGAGATAGATGTCTACTCTTATTCATGAAGCCAGGCCAAGACTAAATACCCAAAGGTCACAGAAAAGCCTGCGGCTGTGTGTCTTAATCCTGCTTACTGCTTGAAAGCTTCTGGGTGTGGAAGTAGTCTCTGTACCCATGGCAGAAGCCCAACAGATTTCCTGAGGACATCAGAGCTGGTGATGCCGTTTTGCTTTGGCTCATGGATGAAAGATTTTGCTGCTAGAGGAGAGGGGGGAAACTGGGCAAGGACTGATGCATTGGACATAAAGGATGCAGAGGATGCTGTAAACTGTATACAGATGGGATCAATATGCTCTCCCCAGTGACCCGCTCTGATATCACACTGACACCGCAGTGACAGGTGCAGTATTAGAACCTCAATAGAGTGGAATTATGTAGTACCTTCGAGGCCCTTCCCATGCAAAGCCTATCTAACCTGAATGTTATATATAGATCCCTTCATCCACTATTGAAATGCACCTACCTCTAGGGAGATGGTGGTGGTGTCTAAGCCTCCAACCCTTCTGATTTGGGCAAAGATAAATACAGTTGGGGAGTCTGAGCTCTTTTGTTTTCAGATTAAAGATCTAAGCACTATTGCCTGCAAAACAGCAATTGCAAAGGAGCGAGCAAATTTAAAGAAACATAGTCCATTTTTACAGATAGGGATAGGAAGGAAACTGCAAAAATCCATACCAGACTCAAGGTGATCTTTTCTATAGAGATGTAGCCCAATTAAGCATCTCACAGAAGTCTGCGCTGGTAGTCACGCATTCAAAGTGAAGCAGGAGTGAGAGTAGGGAGTGGGAAAGCTCTTCAGATCAGTTTAGAAATGGCAGGAGAGATGACAGGCAGAGGAAAGCAGTGGGTTAAGCCCAGCATCCCTCCTGGGAGAGGGTACAGTGCTCCCTGCACATAATGTGTCATGTGCAACCCACAAGTTCCCTACTTTCTTCAAGCTCCAGTTACTCCCAGGAAATTTAGCTAGGGTCTCAGAGTCCCGATTTCTGGTTATAATTATCAAATTCCCCTTTGATCCTCCCTGCAGTTCAAAGAGCCTCCTCCCAGAGAGGGGATGCCCCCCATAGCAGAGCTCACCACCACCTTCCTGGGCCAGACTCTCAGACACCTGGCTGCCGCAGTCCCTGGGGACTACCCAGCCAAGCACTGCCCCAGCAAGGCACAACATGAAAATTACAGTAGCAAAAAAAAGATGCCAGTCCTAGGCACTGATTCCGCCCTGGATCCTGCTTATTTCCCTGGGAAGCCTCTTGGAAAAGATATTTACTTACCACACAAAAGGGAGGAGTCTCGCCCAAGGTGACTGGGCTGCAGAACTGGACCTGAGCCCAGACTTCTCCCAGAGGTTTTCCTCTACCAGAGGCAGAGGGAGGGAGGGAAGGTTTGGCTCTTTAGGGGTTTCTCTGCCTTCCAGAGCAGAAGGCTGTGAATTCCCCATTTCCCATATTGCACGCTCAGTTAAAGTGACAGATGACTGTATGTGTGCAGGAGCCTCCATCACTGTAGAAAGGATAGCACAGATGATTTTCTGGAGAGAAAGGAGAAGAAAAAAAAAAAAAAAAAAAAAAAAAAGGAGAGAAATTTGAAGTAAATGAGGAAAAAAAGAGGAAGAGATTCTCTAGATACAGAATGTGCCACTGCAGAACCAGGGACATGCCTAGGGAAATTTTAAAAAAAGTTTAAAGGAAAAGAAAAGCTGGGGAAAAAAAAAAAAAGACCCTATTAAGATTAATGCTTTTTGGCTTTCCATCTCCCTCCAGCATGGCTCTTCCATTTCCATAAACCCATTATCCTCACTGCTGTTTCACTTAATTGGAAAATGTCTATTGCAACCTAGCATGTTCCAAGACAAACCTTGGATGTATATATAACAGGCACTTAAAAGCTTTCAAATATTTCAGATTTGCTCAACACAATTATGTTAACAAAAACCCTGTGGGACCTTTTTTTAAAACAAAACAAAAACCACCAAAAAACCCAAACCCACAATAGTCATAAAGCATGTGTTCACAGGGCTAGAAATGCCGTTACATTTATCCTGATTAGCATTCGCTAAGCTTTTATGTGCACACACAGATACTGCCAGGGTAGGGAAGAGGGGAGAGTAGGAAATGACAGGAAATGATTTGGCTGGTGAAGGTCAGGGAACTGAATCAAGGATATTAGTTCCACTGCAGTTGCACAGTGACAGCACGCTGAACAGGAAGGTCGTGCACCAAGTCCCCTTTGAGCAGCAGCATCCTCATGGGAAAGCCCCTCGCTGTGCTTGGGGAGGGCAGGGGGGAACAGGGGAGCAGTAGAGGCAGTAAGCAAAGCTCCAAGGAGCTACCTTGGAAGAACTGGGACTTTCTGGTGGTTCCTGTCAGTTCTACAGCTCTAAGAAGCAGACAAACTCCTTTGCCTCAAATCCTTTTGCTATCTTCCTTCCCCCTATCCCCACCAATCTCTCATAGAGTAGCCAGGAGCTACACTTCTGCTTTACTGGTAATTCACACAGGGACAAAGTGGCTAAGGTGTCCCAGTGACTACCCAAATGCCAGATGGGGAGATGTAAAGAAGGGCAGCATATCAGAAGACAAATAAAAATATCTCCCCACACCTCACAAATTCACTGTTTCCTTCCCCCCATACTGCAGTTCCGCTTACCACAAGAGATGAATCTAGTGCTCAGCACAGATGTCCAGACAGTGCAATTTATTTTTTCAGGGCAGAGTCCAAAGACGACAGGTCACTACCCCTAGATTTTATTTTTTATGAAGACAAAGGGTTATGATGTGGTCATGCTGGGAGCATAAGAAATGAGCAGGAAGAAACAGAAATTTTGGAAGACAACCAGAGAAATCAGCAACTTAACTGACATCTGATTTTGTAGCACAAATGTTTTGCAGGGCTTTGGCCTACATAAGCAAGTAAATTCCTCATTTAGCTAGCTCTAACTCTTAGTCATATCTTCTCTTCTGCTAGTTTCAAAATCACTGGCCCATCTAACTGGCATTCAAACATCTACTATTCCAGATACAAACGTGGGGTTTTTTAAGTCCAGCACTACATTTTTCAGAGAGACCACGTGCACGTCCCCAAAACAACTGGGGAGTTTTACAGTCCTGTGAGAGCAGAGGAAATTGAGGGCTGATCTGCATAGAGCAACACCCCTACGGCATGTGAGTGACCAAATGCAGTTGTGTTATCTCAGCTTTTTTGCAATGCTTGTTCTAAACCCGCTGGCCCATCACACCTAGGGAACAGCAACTCCACTATCTATAGCCTAGGGCTATTCTTCCCTTCCCTACCCTCCTCTGGGTCCAAACACAATTTCCCAACATGATTTCCTCCTTCCCCAACATCACAAGAAGAAAAAAAGCTTCTTCACTTTCTCCTCTAATGGAGGCTGCACTTCATGAAGCAGCACCGTTATTAGGTGAATGGACTGTTAACAGCATTTGGGCATTTCTTAGTAATGAGTGCAGTGAGATGGAAGGGGGGAAGTAATCAAAATACACGTACCAGATGGGCTATTTCAGACACATTTTTCTCCCTTAGCACCTGTGAAGGGCTTTGGCTTTCAGCAGGGACACTTTTTGTAATGAAGTTAAACCCACAGAGCATGGTGGGACAATTTGTATCTGCCCACAGACAGGAGGAGGGAGGGAAAAGCATTGTCTTCAGAGATTTCTGGCACTACAGGGATTCTGCCTTGACTGTGCCCAGGGGAGGAGGCTGAGAGCCCCATTTCTCTACCTGTCCCCACCACAAGCAGAGGCTGATTCAGTCTCCACAAGCTTGTAAATTCTTTCTCTGTTAGTGGGAAAAAATAAAGGGGGACAGGGAACAGATGAAGAAGCTGGAGGCTGCTGAGACTGCAAAGCATGACACAGAGTCACACTGTGTCTCAGGCTGAGAAGCCAAAACCTGTACAGAGCCCTAACACCATGACATTAACTGCTGCATTAGCTCAAGTCTCACCGTTCCCTCAAACTCCAGAGTGGTGAAACACATCCTTAGGACAGAACTGGGAGCAACCCTCCTTCACTTCAGGGAGGCTCAAAAGTGCCGAGCACCAGCCAAAGTGAACTCGCTCTCCAGGTCTCTAAGAAACCCAGACACTGCTCTGGCAAAGCCACGGCTCCAGCCATTTATAGGGGTTTACCTGCTGTGTGAAGGAGCTGCTTAAGAGAAGTTGCTTCAGACAGGGAGAAAAGATGTCAGAACAGCAGGGGATGCCTCTGAACATGGAGAGGTTTGCAAAAATGTGTTTGCAAAAGGATGGAAAGGTCCTGGGTGTGAGAGGCTGGGCAAGGGGCTAGGAGAGTGAAATGTGTTTCACCACTGAATCAGTGCATCTTCAGGCAAAGCAAACAACCCAGCCAGAGGCCACCGTATAAACCAGAATCCACTCAAATCAACAGTATCTACATCAGTGCCAGGCAGCATAGCACTGTGTCTGCTGCAGAGAGGAGGACACTTTGTGGGCAGCTTTAGTACAACTGCCAGAACTGAGGCAAGAACTGTAACAAGCACTGAAATACAGAAATTTTTCCAAGCCAACCTATAAGTTTTTATACCACAAGTTTCCACCTTTCCATTACTTGTTGAACTGAGTGCATCTTGAGCCTTGAAAAGGGAACAGCTAGAATTTCAACTCATGTTGCTGAGAGCAGAGCATAATAAGATGGTAATCCTCCCATTAGCATATGAGCTTTATTTACCCAGCTGTTACCTGCAGATATGACAAGTAACTAAGAGGCGCAGGGTGGAAGAGGCAGAGCTCAGCAATGTCAATGCGCAAAGATGCTCCATTATCTTTAAAGCTGACACAGTGAGGATGGAGCTTCAACATTTGTCTTCCATACCGTGCTGCACAGACTCTCCCCCTGCCTCAATCTGTTTGAAAACCGTCTCACAGAAAACAGATGCTCTAAAGCGAAACAGCAAAACCCAGCTATCAGTGTTCTATTTGTAGGAAATAGGCAGCAGGAAATTGTGGGTAAAACCTGCCTGAGGCATCTGGCTTTGGAGGACAGCAAAAAAAAAAAACCCAAAACTGTGCTTTCATTCAGAGGAGAAGGACTCACAGCCACAGGGCTGTCAGCAACACAACTGATCACCAGAGGACTGTTTTATTGCTTGGCTTGTTTTGCATTTATACAGTGATAAAGTAGCAGGAGTTCCTCAAGCAGGAAATGGTGGTATCAGCTTTGCCTTTTTTGAAAAGGGAATTTAAGGTGAGACTTGGGAAAAGGTTGGTGCTTGCTTTATTTATTTGTATTCCCTTTCTGGTCCTGTTTGCTTTCTAGTCAAGAACTCTGCTTCTTCAGTGTGCATTCAATATTAAATTGCCTCTTAATGTACTAACAGCCAGACTTCTCTTGAAGAATATGCTCCAGCATAGAGAATTCACAGCATTTGTCAAGGAGAAAAGGATTAAGTAGACAGGGACTCCAGCCAACTTTTCTTGATATTTTTTCTTCCAGGTACCGTTAGAGAAAAAAATTACATTTCCTGGATTATTTATTTATTTATTTTTCCAATGTGTACATAAGCACTTTTTTGTTGACGAAAACATCTCAAGCTCTTATCTCAGCTGCCCCCATCACAAGCAGGACGTATCCAAGGTCACAGAGTCACTGGCAGGGCAGGTAATTAGGCTCCATCTCCCAAATTTTAGCTTTATAAGTCTGGCAGTGGCCAGGTTCTTTTTGTTCAAGGGCTTTGACCCTGGAATTTAGTTGCAAGCACACTCCCCAAGGGGGCCAGCACAGGCACAGGAACACAGCATTTCACTGCCGACAGCACTTCCAGTGCTGAGCAGTGCAAAGACGTTTCTCATCACTGAGGAAATGAAGAACCTTCCCATAGCTTCTGATAGGGAAGTGAACGATTTTCCAAGCCTACAAGTACTGTCATCCCCAGGTTTCCCCTGTGATAAAGGGGTATTTCCCACCCTGTATTTCAGAGACAGCAGTTGGAAAAAAACTGCCTTTAAACTAAGTTTTTAGACACTTGAGCAGCAGCCAGGGGGAGGGATAACGTGCAGATTCAGAAATACAACAGACGCATCCTTTGCAATCACTCTTCATAGCCTTGACTCCTTAGAACACCATGGGCTCCACCAGCGCCTCATAGAGGGTTCAGTTTCTCTCATGTAGTGCTCTGCCGCCCACTTCCTAAGTTATGGAGCGGCTCAGCGATATTTCTAATGAGAACCACATCAGCCGGTGGAGTGAACGGGGCTGTAAGGATCCACACTCGTACTGCTTATTGCTCCAGAGGTTGAGATCGTTGGGCTGAAGGCAGGAGAGGGTGAATCCCCTTCTAAAACCACCACTGAAGGAAAAGATCTGGCAAGCTAGATCCCAAATATTGAAGCAGAAATAGAGGAAGGACATCCCTGCTCTGACAAGGATGTGGTGGAGGCTCTGCTTCCCATTCATCCCCAAGGTGAGTGAGAAAGGTCACCTGGAGGGCTGCAGCCCCCCTCCAAGATGCAGAAGTCTGAAGAGGGAGGAGGACAGGTATTATGAAGACAAAATTCCAATTTAAAGCACACTGCCCCTCTGAACTAGGCCCTTCTTTTATTTAGGGACTGCTGCCCTCTCTGACAGGGCAAAAAAATCAAGAGGGCTCAGTTTGAAAACCCTAAAACTGCCTGCAGAGAAAAATGGGATTAGAAAAGTCCAGATATGTTTATCCTCCCACACATCATCATGCTGCCCCTCAGGCAGGACAACAGCTAATCCTTGGTATGAATCCCCATTCTCACTGATCAAACAACACTGTAGCAAAACCCTTCCCATTCCTATCCTCTGAGTAAGCAAAGCTTTAATCCTGTTTAAAAAGCCTTCAAGGCAGCCTGGCTTCCCACCCAGCTTTTCCAGCATCAAGGCGAATCCCAAGTGCTTTTAACTCCATTGCACTGTAAACATGCGAGCACTAAACAGTCCTCAGAAGCACATTTCTCAGGGAGCCTTAGGGACCTTGGGCAAAGTAAATAAAGTGGCAGAAAACCTTTCTAGAGGTTTCACAGCCTCTAATTTCCTCACCCAAGAGTCACAAGTACAGTAGCAGTCACTTAAGGCTCTCAGCAATTCACACATCCCAATCCAGCTCTTGCTGTTCAGTGTTTGAGAAACACTCAAAGCCATCTCCTCAGCTGTCTCCAGAGTAAATAAAGTTCAAGGCAGTATGACAAGAAAATTAGAGGCTGTAAAGTCCTGACAAGCAGCTGTAAGGTAAACTGTCTTGCCTGGTGCAAGGTGCATTAGCTTACAGCCCCTTGTAAGTCATTTCTCCCTGCCTAGAGCTTTTGCTCAGAACAGCTAGCCACTCTCCAGGATACTCCAGCTAGACACCCAGCTGAACAAATCAAAGAGGAAACGCTACCCTGACAGGTGGGCGCCCAAGGACAGAGCACTTGAGTGCCCATTAACAGGATTTCTCCAGCCCAGAGAGAAGAAAAGCAGAGATAGCTCAAAGATGAGTGCTGGATGAAGGTCTGGAGAGATGCTTAACTGGCGGAAGGTGCCTCTGGAAGGAGGACTGTTTGTACAGGAAGGACTCCAGATGAGTGGAGGGGCAATGCAAAAACCTGCTAGCGGAGAAATGGAGGAAGAGCACAAGCACAGAGACAAGGTTTTGTTATACAGCAGGAGTAAAATGGGAAGAGGATTACAAAGTTCTAGGAAGGGATAAAGCAACAACTTGAAACAGGAGGTCAAATAAAGTGAAGTACGAAGGAAACGAGCAACACAGCCAGAGAAGCACCAGCGCTGCATTTAGACAGGGACCTTAGGCCTACCACATGCTCTCATGATAAACAGAGAAGGGGCTGGGACAAAAACATGAACAAGCCTATGACAGATGTGAACTAAACATGAGAAAATATCCATTGATCCATCAGGTTTAATCACAGAAACTAAATGCAGTATGTTCAGGAACAAAACTCAGAGACAATGGTAGGAGTATGTCAAAGACAGTAGGTAAAGAGGGCAGACAGGACTGGGGATGAAGACAGGAGACTTTAGTTTGACTCAGTGTCATCTTGGGGAGAAAATTAAGGAAGTTGTCTGTGTGGCAGGAGGCTGCTGGTCAATTTGGAATCCCAAAAGAGAAACCAGAAGCTATTCCCAGGTAAGAGTGACAGATTTCCATGATCTTCGGCTGGGGACAGGGAGTGAAATTTGCTTTTCAGGAGATCTAACTTGCTATTCTGTACAGCACTCTTCCTTTGGGGAGAAAAAAAGTAAGTTAAGATGGAGAGGATAAAAGTTGAGAAGTTAAATACAGGCAAGGAACCAAAAGAAAATTACAAGGCATGCGGCGCTGTAAGTGCAGTGGCCAGGCTGGAGGCAGGGAACTGGTGGACTTCTGCCAGGAGTCCTGCGATTCACATGGTCTAAAAAAAAAAAAACCACCATTGTTCTGTGGTGCCAGAGGTGTTGCATTTCAGTTGTCATGATAATGAAGAGGGCAGAAATAACTGGGTGACCTTGAACACCCAAGACACAGAAGTAAGATCAAACAGCCTAGAACAGTCATGCAGGCACTGCCTGCAATTAACAGAGGATCTAGATGAGTTTGGAGTCTCACTTTTTCCAAGACCGGCCAAATGGTTTAACTGTGAGAGGTGCAAGTGTGAGAGAGGTGAGGCACTTCCAACAGAGAAAGAGCACCAGAGAAATCTCATCTCCCATCGTCCAGTTCAAAGCCACAACGTGTAGGCACAGAGGACCGCCACAAGGACATTCAGCAGAACAGAAGGTTTAGCAAACGGAGGTTGAGATTTGCAATGTTTTCAGGTACCTGTGCACAGAGCCCCCAGCTCCTCTGCTCTCCTCCCAGCCAGGCTGCCCAGAAGCTGGAAAGCTGCACTGGCACAGCACGAGGCCTGGCTTAACGCATCTCCCCAGCAAATGGCAAAGAGGTTGAACTTGCTGTAACCTTGGCAGAAGAGATCTGCCTTTCGCTATGCTTTGCAGCTGAGCTTCTGGGCTCCTTCCCTGATGCAGAGACATGGCAGAAAAAATTGCAGCCTAAAAGTTGAGCTTTTAAAAGAAAAAAGCTTTCTCTGGTATATACATCATTACCCAACAATACAGAGTAGCTACTCAGAGTATCTGCGTTTGTTGAGTAAGAGACCTGATTTTAAAAGCCAGCAGCTTTATCCATGGTGTAATGTATCAAGTGCAAGCTGAATTGACACTTATGCAAGTCAAAGCAAATGTTTTTAAGATGTGACAGTAGAGCCATTACCAGCTTCATATATTTCATTCTGCTTTTGTGCACACAACCAAGCATATTATTGGGTTTTTATATCCCTCCTTGTTTGCTTCAGGATTCTGATTAAAGCAAGGAAATATTTCATGACCTGCCAGGTTGTGCTTAAACCATTAGGTCCATCTATGAGAAATATTTATTGTTTTAGGAAATGGGGGAAAAGGGAACCTGGAACACTGGTGATACATCTCTTCCACTTACAAAACACAGCAAAAGCGTTTCAGATTCTTGCTAGCCAAAGCTCTGATTCATGAGAGGCTGAAGTTGGCTCGGTATCAAAAGCTGTAATGGCCAGATGATACAAAGCCCTGATCTGGTCTAAAGCTGCTGGATCTGTTCAGCTTTGTATTGAAAATGTTAATGATGATAACAGAATTTATGCTTGGTTAATGTCTCATAATAAAATCCCACAGGCTTCTGCAACAGTCCTATTTTGCAGTCTCCCCTCTCCTGATGCTGTTTGAGGTCACTGTCCATGACTGCATAGCCCCCTTAGCCTTAAGACTAAAGCAGAGTCCCCTTTGGCGCGAGCCATGGGGTTTTACTGCTAACACTCCTGAAAAAAATGCTTGCTTCACCTGACGTGAGATGGCAGGAAGGCAAGCAAGGTCCGAGAGCTATGACCATCTGCGGTTCATCTACAAACACAAGCAGATTTGGGTGCAAGTGCTTGACTTGCTGGAGCTCCAGGGAAAAAGGGAGCAAAGAGTGCAGCAGTTCAGTACAAAAATGACATCATGCACCACAGCACTGCAGAACAGACCATCCCATGCTGGTATCACCAAGGTCTTGTGCAGTGCTGTGCTGAGGTGAGGCTCTGAAAAGGGTTCACCCGAGGGCCAGTGACTCCCAGCAGGCACTGGGCAATGCCAGAGCGATGCACTCCATCTCCAAGAGCACAGTCGCAGGGAGTCACAACTGACTGGGAAAGCAAAAGGCAGGACCAGCAATCCCAAGAAGTCCCACTATGCAGAGGTATCCAGTATGATACAACACAGTGAGGCACCAGGCAGCATGCCAGAGGAAAACATCAGCACAGAGTCACTACCGTACTGCCTTGCTGACTTGGCTGTGCAATTGGTTTAATTGCATCCAGATCCAGAGCACCTCTGTGAAATTACAACCTGAAAGACCTGTCCTCTAGACAACTTAGCTAAGCAGAAGTGGACCACATGCACATTCTCTCATGACCAGAATGAAATGATGCAGAGAAGGGAGGTACACTGTTTCTAGGCTTGCTTGGCATAACAAGACACTCTGGGGTAATGAGGGCACTTTTCCACCCACGCTGGAATGACAGCATGGACAGTTTCACTGCATCTCAAAGCTGGATGCAGTCTAAAACCTGAATAGCCACATTTAACACAACCAGCTCAAGGGCAGACAAAACCTAACCTTCACTATGGGAACACGTCGTCTTCCCTTTTCATTCTGTAGGGAAGCACAGGCCACAACAGGAGCTGGTCTGCAATGGAGCTGGTAGACACCAGCACATGAAGTTTCTGCTGTTCAAGCTTCCACAGAGGTGAGGAGAGAGTCACAGCTGAGGTTACAGCACACAATGCCCCATCTGCATCTCCAGGGCAGGTACAGAGCCAAATGAGTAATGGACGGGGGGAGAAGTAGGGGTGATTTATTTAAGAGGCTCCTAAATCAGTTCACTGAGATGGCTGACCTTCTGGCAGTGACTTAATCAGCACAAAACATTTTCTTGATTTGTCACCAGGGAACGTGCTTCATCTTTTATCTTAAGAACTATTTACATCAAGGAGGTTAAGACACAGCCTTAACCACACATATAGCATAACCTTTGGAGCACAATCAGATTTGCTGTTCTTAAGAAACACTATCTGGGAACACAGCCTTTCTTGTCTTGACTTGTATCTGCTTATCCACAAAAGAAAAAGCTCTGTGTTGCATCATTTTTATTCATGAAGACAAATCCACTGTGCATTATTCTAATGATCTCTTAAGTCTGCAATTTGCACCATTTTATAGCACTAAAAGTTAGAGATGCAGTAAGCCATGTATTTAAGGCTGGTAACTTAAACGGAACGGCATTAACTACTATTTCAGATTTTTAGTTAGGTCCCCCTCCCCATCCTTTGTAATTACCTTGTTACTTAACAGCAGCATCAGCAATTTTATTGATGTGCTTTTAGCACAGGCCACTACCAGAGGACAAGTGTGCTGGAGCATGCTATGGACTCCAGAGTAAATTTTATCTCCTACTCTTTTTTAAAAAGTAGGAGAGAATTACCACCTCTCCTCCACCCTTAAAAATCTGCATGCATCAGCAAGGCCTGCTTCACAGGTCTGTTTTGCTAGTCATCTTTTAAAAGACGAAGGATCACTTTTGGCCCCCAAATCAGAACGCCGGTTATCCTAACAGATAAGATCCTCTAATAAGCCTGGCTTTCTTATTTCTCTTGTAACCTTTTTGGGGTGAGTAGATGGAGGCAACTCTGCAAACCCATTACGATCAAGTCCAATTCATGACAGAAATCCTTTTGAATAGGCAAACAGAAATAAACTAAGGTGATCCTTCACTCGTTTCTGACCTGAGCAATACTGGCCTGTGAACCTTGAAATGGCCCATGCTCACAAGCCCGGCTTCCTGTTCCCCACAGCAAGGAGCACCTGGCTCTGGGGGACCCCACGTGAGCAGCCCTCCCCACGGCCAGCCCTCTTACCATGCCTGCAAACAGCCAGCTGGTATCAGCACTTCCCAGCACCCCTGCCCTGCTCATGTACCTTCTTAGCCTTATGAGGCCGTCTTAGAGACCAAATATTTACACATTTGGCAGTGTTCAACCAGGCTCTACCTTCATTACTGAATTTTCTGTACATCCCCACAGCGGCTGAGGGAGAATGAACACTGTCTTGTAACAGCCTTTAATACGACTGGCAATGGATTTGGAGAGTTCTATCCACTACTCCATTGTGCACGTTGTCCCGTACACATGCACCAGGAGAAGACAAAAGGTCTAGCACAGAGCTTATCAGCACATGGCAGGCATTTTAAGCCATCTAGGAAAAAAAAAAAACAAAAACAAAAAACACCAAACCATGTTGTGCATGTAAGGGAAGGAAATCCCTAATTGCAAACAGAATTGTCTCATAAGAAAGGCTCCAAAATCAACAGCCACTCCAATTTATATGGTGTTTTATCAAGTCAAATAGCCCCCAAGCGCTTTGCAAGATGAGACTCTAATAAGGCTTATAAAACCAGCCCTCTATAATAGAGGCGGCGGGCAAGGGGAGGGGGGAGTAAAGGGCCTTTAAGCATGTGAATTGTAACAGAAATATAAGCCTGTCAAATCTTCAGCTAATAGAGGCTCGAGGAAGCTCAGGGGGGATCTGCAGTAGTTTCAAGTGCAGAGGTTCTTGGGAAACAGATAGAGAGAGCAGCTGGGATCCAGCCACCCAGCCTGGGCAGCTGGGACAGGCTCTGATGTGGAACCGGTCACCCTCTCAGCTCTGTGACATTCCACTGTCTGGATCAGAGCCACATGTGCAGGACACACTCTCAGTCCACAGGGCACAACGTTGGTGGATGAGCTCAGAAGACATGCCCCCAAGTAGAGAGTGAAGGTCTCTGTCTCACCAACACTAGACTTCCCTGTGGTTTCTAAAAGGAAGCTATGTGCCTTCATCCTAGCCATCAAGACGTTTCACTGAAGAACACAATTTTAAGGCTTTTTATTTTCTCTTTCTCCCTCCACCCACATAAGAGGAGAGAGGCTGAAGGAAAAACAGAGGGGACATTTTGATTGAGATACTGCAGCAATGAGCCTGCGACAAGGAAGCTGAACAGGGTGGGGAGCACTCACTCTGAAATGTGCATGTAATATCATCCACAGGAGTATGTCCTTTGAGTACCATCGCTCCATCATCACTGTCCTATCCAAGTGATAATACACAAGCCAAGGAAAGCAAAACCAGACTGCATACAAGTCACACTTCACTGCACAGTTCTGCAAACTGCACTAAAAAACCCTCAGAGGAAAAAATCGTTGCACAACTAGTTTTAAGTCTATTTTGAGCTGAACACTGGGGTTGTCAATACCTTGTTTCTGGCAGTTCTACAGTGGTTTAAAAAATACATAAATTAGCCACAGAAAACCCAAGACATAACACTGTTGCAGAAATGTCTCATTCCTTTTGCAACAAAGAGAGCAAGTGCTTTAATTGGGTTTACATTTTCTGGTTGATCCTATTTTGTGAGCAAGTCTGTAATGGCAGATCTGTGCTGTGCGGTGATGATTCGAGACAGACGTACCCTGCCCTGCTGTGAAGGTGGAAGGCTGCATGTAGCCTGTTTTTTAACCAACACGTGCATGTCTACCAGTGAGCTAACAGATTAAGTAAGGCTGTCACTAGTTTAAATGTCTCTAAGATCATCTCGCTGAAGTCTGGGAAAAAAACCACAAACCTGCTTTATCAGTTTCTTAGATTTATAATTAAGTGGTACATGAAAATCATTGTGGTTCCAAGGCTACAAAGCATGTGCATCCACAGGGAAACATGCATAACTTAGGTACCACATGTCAGCGCCTTGTGTGCATCAACAGGCTCTGCAATCTTCCCCCCACACGTTTAGCACTCGCCCACAGCTCAAGACTGACCTCCAGACACTGGCAGAGACTATGGACAGCCTACAGAGGCAGCTCGTGGCCCTGCAGGCTTCTGCAGCACACCCCTGCTCTCCTTTCTCCAAGCTACTTCATTTTAGCCATGGAAGAGGGATGAGCTCTCTGCAGAAGCTCTCCAGGCAGTCGCAGATGTCCCACTCCTGGCATAGCATTGAACTGGCACCACCTCCCCCTGCCTGCAAGAGCAGGAAGACAGCCTGTACTGGGACAAACAGCTCGGCACCCAGAGGGACTGTGAGCACGTGTCCTCCTCCAATGCCATGATGGACCCACAGCCAGCCACTGGAAGACATAGCCCTGATTACCCAAAGGACAGCATCACACACACTCTTCAGTAAGTGTCTGTGCCTGGCCGTGTGCCTTCCTGATCCAGACCCTGGCCTGTTGGCTTAACTTCCCAGCTTGACTTCAGACCTGCCTTGGCACTATGGACTTAGCTAGGGATTTCGGGGCCATGGCTGACCCCATTTGCTGTCACTGGACCTGCTCTGCTCTTCTTGCTGGGGTGTTGTGGGACTGCACCGCTTGTCGGCAAGGCCATAGCCTCTGCTTGCCCTGCTGTCACCCTTGGCCCCCTGCTCATTGTCCCTTGCTGCTCCCTGACAACGGGAGCCTGTAATTATGCCTGGAGTTAGTAACCCCAGGGCTACAGAGGAACAAAAGCAGCCAGACAGGCAAGTAAGTGGCCTACATGTCAGACCAGCTTCCTCTGAAAAATACAACTCAGGTATGACTAATGCACCAGAAAGCTCATGTCTCAAGTAATCCCCTGCTCAAGACTTTATCAATAATGCAAAATTGGATTGTGGAATACAAAACTCCTGAAACTTAATAAAAGAACTAGCTGAAGCACCACGTTAACATCATTGAAATTGATGAATAAGGAAGGACAGCTTCAAATTACACCTCAGAGACAGATAAAACCTATCTCCAGGAGAATGGATGAAAGACAAGTTGCTCAGAGTAGCTGTTCTCACATCCAAAGCAAAGAGGCTCTGAGTGGAAAACAATGGGTGTAAGAATTAAACACACTTTCCAGTCATATTCTTCAGAACTGAAGGGTTACAAATCAAGCGGAAGGCCTATTCTAATGCTATTTTAGACACTCCAGTACTTGACAAAAATTTATCCAAACATGGTGATGGGGATGTTCGTACTACGCTTGCATTGTGAAAGTCACCAACAGGACCACAAATCCAGGTGTAGCACATACACGCCCAGCAGGTCTCAAGAACACTTTATACATTGCAATGCAGGGTGAGAACATCTAGTCTGGAGCCAGGCTCCAACCCAGCTCTGAGTACCAACTACAGGGTAACAGCTGAAATTAGAGTAATGCAATTTCAATATCCTCACAGAAGTAAATGTGTTCAGTTGCCTCCAGGCCTCTGTAATCATTAATTATTAACTTAATGTCAGTCTTCCCTGAGGTATCCATTATCCTGTGTATTAATGGCCCTTCCAATAAGGCAGGGGGTAAACAGCTTGCAGATTACCTGATAATATTAATGAAAGTTTTCAAATTGATTTGGTTGCATTAGAAAGCGCTTGGCAGTTAACTACTCTCAGAATTTGGAAAAACAGCAGTGTACAATGAAAGATGTTTTATTTCCTCTCAGCTTTATCTGCTCAGAAAAGAAGAGGAGCCAGGCACGGCAGCGCTAGCTGCTCTTTTGGATGCTTCTCTTTCCTGTTTCCCATCCAAAGTGTAATTAAGGAAAGCCTCAGGCAGAAAACTCAGTTATAGAAAGAGGTAACATTAATGCTGCCATGTTCTAAATGACCCTTCACAAAAGTTAAGTCAATCTTATTCCTAAAACCTGGATATTTTCTCGCGGCTTCCATATTTTCACTGCCAAGCTATGGGATAGGCCTGAGGGGTCAGATTCACAACAGGATTTCAGTGCACAAACTCCAACCCAGTCCAACACTGAGATCCTCAGAGCTGCCTAATCCTTTAAATCCCTCCAGATCCACAACCACAGAGCACGGAGTGAGGGAAGGGTGACAGGCTGAGTGTACAGACATTTACAAATTGCACTTTCTTCATGCATAAGCTGCTGCTCAGCTTATTTTCTGACTTACAGAAAGCTGCTTTTATAACCCTCTGAAACATCTCATTTAACAGGAGGAGTATTTGTTCATCAGCGTTACTTGCAGCAGGAGGCACACGTCAGCGTGGGAGTTCAGTCCCCAAGGATATGACAAGACAATTCATACTGCAACACCGGGACTCTAGAGACACTTCTGTTCTGAGTTTGCAGCTCGGCTCTCACACCAGTTCCACTCGCTGCCACCCTCATCAAAGGATCATGGTCAACTCACATCTGCAGGCTGTTCAGGGTAACACTGACCTGTACTAAAAGCCAGCATCTCCCCCTTCAAAAGACAAGCCAATCCTAAACAGATTACCATTACTATTTTTCATCCAGAATACCATATGCTTTTAACAGCCACATGCACAACAAGCAGCAGTCACGTTTCCAGTCTGCCATGCGCTTTGCTGGGCGCCTTGTGCTCAAAGAGAGATCTGTATTCTCTGACTCTATCTGCATGTCAGCGAGTGATTGAAAGCGAGACCAAGCAACAGTGTTTTCTTGATAGATTTTTGGACACACTGCAGTTTGCTGTTTAGTCTGGTAGCATCTGTTCTTCAAGCAGAGGAACACGATACTGCTCTTTCACGTAAATTTATGGAAGAAGTAGGGATTTTATCCTACATCCTAATAAGGATTCAAACTCAGTTTTTAAAAGGAGAATCTTGTTTGTGCTGGAGTTTTGTGCCTGTTATTTTATCATAATTGAAAATCAAACTAGACAGACACTAAATTATCTCCCGCTGAGAAATGTGCAAAAGTGCTCTTTTTTCATATATCCTCTTTACCGCTGGCATCTTGTATTTATAGACTGTAGATGGAGAACTTAACATCCATGTTTTCTGCTTTTAAAGTCTCTCCTTTGATCTAGTCATCCATCCAGCAGATAGCTTTGATCCTTGCAGTTTTGCTAATTCCAAATATGCAATTATGCTTATCTCCTCCTGGAGGATCTGAATGTTTCAAGCTGTCCCTCATACACTGCTGGTTTACCAACACACCACAGCTTTAATAAAAACCAACTTGTTCTTGCCCAGAGCACTACAGGCTACAGACTGCTCATGTGTCATCCTGAAAAACCCAGGAGAGCCTGTTTCTCCTTGCCTGGCCATGTCACAGGATGTCAGGTCTCTTTATGGGAGGCAGGATGGAGAACAGGCTGACCTACTGCCTGTGACAGAAGGACATCTCATCGTGCTGAAAACTGAGGTTGGTGAGCAAGTGGAAGAGTCCAGAAGGAAAGGGTCACAATGAGGAACAGAGATCCAGGCTCTCAGACAGGTGCATCGGCTGGAAGCCAGTCAGGTCCCCTGGACATGCTGTCTTTCCCTCTCGCTTCCACCACTTTTCAGTCATTCAAAGTCATTCCTTACCAAGCTGGCATTTGATGCCAGCAACCAGGGGGTATGTGAGAAACTGGACATCATGGCCCATGGAGGAACTGAAGTTAGTATGGAAGGCAGCAAAAATGGCATGTGGAGCAGTTCTTCAAAAAGACAACCATATTCCCCCTCCCATCAACCACAAGGAGTGTGTGCTGAGACTCTCATTCCAGGCCTGTTTGTTGCTTGTTTTCAAATATCTTCTCTCTTATAATGACATTATGCCACATGAATGGTTATCTAAAATGGCCTGATCTCTCCCCATGGGAGCTGGGAGGGAGGCAGAAGAGGAGGAATGCCATTATTTCATGATGGGATCTGAAGCAGTAGGGGATTTCCTTTCAGGTTCCAGAGGACTGAAACAAATTGAGATGCATCCTCCTAATGCTTCATTGCTCAGTATTTTGACACCACATTATTGCTTAGCACCTGAAACTGATCTGATAGAAGACATGACCACAGCCATTCCCCATTCTCATACTCAGAAAGAAATTAAAATATTTTCTAAAGAGTGATAGGGGGAAATAAAAAAAGGAGAAGATAAGACAATCTGAAGAGGCGGCAAGTGGCCACAATTATGGTACAGCATTTAAATAATTTTCTTCTTACGTGAGCCCAGACAAGCCTGCTGGAGGTGCAGATCTCTCATCAAAAGATAAGAGCAGGTTCCCATTCCTCCCTATACAAAGGCTAAAATTTCTGTTCTTGCAAATTGAAGGTCAAAATGGCAGTTTCTCTGCAAAGAGAACCAACAACACAAGGAAGAAAAATTACCTACTATGTCTTAGCACCACCCTGGCACTACCAGCAGCTTTTCAAGTGGCAGATTACACACAGAAGGTAGGGAGCTGAGCCGCTAAATCACCCTCTTCTATCCAGCAACCCCGACAGCAGCAAGGCAAAGCACATTTTTCATGCCTTGCTTCAAACAAGACTGACAACACCAGAGCAGCACCAACAACACCTTGTATTTAATAAGTCAGTTGAGACATTAAAGAGGACTTTATTTTGCCAGTCTGCCCTAATGAGAATAACTTTTCAGGAGCTCTCGGTAGTTCAGACAGGTACGTGACTGAGGTTCAGTGTCTGCCCTCGCACAGTGAATCCCGATGCCACAAGGAGGTGCAAAAAGAGGCTTGCAGCTGGGAAAAGACAACTGTTACATGAAGCTGTGTGCACAATCCTGCTACACTGCTCTAGAGAAAACCCCTCCCAGAGAGTTGCAGCAGTGGGGAATGAAAGTAGGTGCCTGGTGGTGGAGCTGTTATGAAGTCGGCTCTCCTTGCCACACTGCAAAGCTCTCGTGCAGGCAGAGCGTGCTTCCGACAGAACTTCAGTGACCACCATTACCTGAAATTTCAGGCAGCGTCACTGAAACCTCTCAGCAGAGTTGTGTTTTGCAGACTGACTCACTGCTTCCAACTTGCAGCCTTCTGAACTAGCTTCTCCAATAACTTGGCTGACATTTGATAATTCTCAGTGAACTCCCTCTATTTGTAAGGGAGAACCTCTAAAATTAATTTTTCTTTCTATTACAGAAATTCCCACCTAGTCCTCCTCCAGAAAAGTTTAACACTCTGTTTATGCCACAACAGGGCTTCCTGCACCAACAGATTTTATTGTATCCATCCAACATTCGAGGTATGCCTGTTGCATCTTTCTCAGCTTTATATGTCAGTGTTTTGCCTGAAAGAGGCAGGCTAATCATAAGATTGTGTGTAAATTCAGTGGGGGATGGATGGTGTGAGTTTAAGATACCAAAAATCATGAAGTACTTAGAAAAAAAAAATTGGTGAAGTTTTAAAAAACAGATCTGGCAACAAAGTTACACTTCTTGTAACTGCCAGTTCAAAAATTCCCACTATTGTGCCACTATTTGTACCTTCCGTTTCCACAATCTTTGTTCTGCTGTAACACCTGGCCTCACTAGGTGAGAGCAGATATATCCCAGACTGTTTGCTAAGAAGTAGGTTCATCTCGCTGTGAAGCAAGATGACTCACTAGAGATTCTACAGACACTGAAATGAAACAGGTTTAAAACTTGGAATTACAGTATCTCACTTTTCTGTACTCAAAGAAACACTGTCTGCACAGGTGGTGCACCTTTTTGGTGGCTTGGGGTGAAAACAGAAGGGAAAAGGGGGTATATAGAGCTCACGCATCTTGGAAAGAAAAGAGGAAGGAAAAGAATGAAAGGGAAAAAAAGTATCGTGGGAATAAAATTGTTCAAATGGCATTACTTTGCATAGAATATAAGCATCAGACATGTAACATGGTCCCAACCAAATGCAAGTACCTAACATGCTCCATCTGCACAAGCAGCAAACAATCCAAGCGTATTTTGGATGACAGATGTAGGACTGGCATGTATTTATCACTTAACTGTCTGGAGATTTGATCATCAGATAAGTAAGAAGACATGAAAAGTATCAGCCTCACAGCACAGAAATTTAGAAGCTCCTACTCTGGAAGTGGCCCAGATTAAAAAAAACTGCTGCATTTGATTTTCATGCCTGTTTTACCCTTAAAAGATAGATGGCTCAAAGTCACTTGACATTTGTTCTAGGAAGCCAGAGCAAACACACAAAGCTGGATAAGGGCTTCTCTGCTCTGTGTGCTAACAACGAGATAGACAAACACGTCAAGCCAAAAGCCAGAAGCTCTGGGAAGTATGCTCAGCAAGGCTGCAGCTCTTCATAGATCCAGAGAGAGAGGCTGTAATGGTTTCAATGTGGTGTGCAGTGCCAGCAGTGCTAATTATCATGGTAAGCAGCTGCAGCTGGCATGGGTTGTTTAAGAGCCCTCCTATGCTTGAGGAATGGCTCTGGAGGAAAAGGAAGGTACAGTAATAGAGGGAAAACTTGAAACTTGGCCTTCCACAGCATTTAACTGCCTTATGAAGATGTGATGATGTGATGTGATCGACACAGCCACTGCATGCACAGTTACCCTCCTACCAAATCAGCAGCTTCCAAGCTTGATTAGACTGCAGAGCTGGATAGCGTGGGGTTTATATTACAGATCAGAGACTTCTCACAGCTTTTTTAAAAATGCAGTCTGACCTCTGTTCTAAAGCACTTTAGGGAATCTTTGTCCCAGAGCTTGAGAAAAAGGTAGAGCTATAAATTAAAATTTCATTAGTAGTTTCTTTGGTGGTCTGCAGAGCAGGAAGGAGAGAAACAGGGAATATTTTTGCCTTTATAAAAAGTTATGCCCCCAAATTATATGCCATGCTTTAGCATGGAAACACAGATCCACTAAAAAAGGAAAAAATAAAGTTTAAGCACTGTATTGCTCAACAGAGAGGAAACAGCATTACTGAAAGCCCTAGTACATTAATTGATGTTTCTAGCATTCTCGTAATCCTATATGTCTTTGTGATATCTACATAAAAGCATAAACCTCTCATTCTTTCTGAAATAATTATTTCTATGCAGTTTCATATACATGAAATGGACAAAATTTGGACACATCCTTGCAGCTGGCACTATTTTCAGGTGATTTTTTGTTAGCGCTCAGAGAACTTTGATCCACTTAGAGCTAAAAATCAAGTTATATTCCACACATTGGTTTTATACTTAAAGGGTAGTCTGAAATTAATCCATAGACACACTATTTTATTGCTTTTGCACTGTATTTCCTGTTTCAGTGCTAGACTTTTTTGATGGAAGGTAGCAATAATTTCAACATTAAGAACAGTCATCTTGGGGACACAGTTGTCAGATTTAAGGATCAGAAATTATATAGGCAGCTATAAAAGGATAGGAAGTGGATAGATCAATATTACGAGGTCCAGTAATTCTTTGAAGTATTAAAATAAAATGGGAGAACTGTTTGCAAGAACAACTTCATGATTTAAGTTATGCCGCAGGTCCAGGGGCAGGTAAGAAAGCAGCTAGCAAACTCTGTAAGCAAAGTGTGGAAGGTTCCCATGGAAGAGAGGTCACCCCACTTGTTTCAGATTTCAGCTAAGAGGGTTCAACACCAGAGTAACCTCAGTGCCTGTGCTTCCTACGTGGTGAACACAGCAACTATACCTGAGCGACTAGCTTACAGTAATAACTCTCCACACATTGCATAATGAGGTCCCATCTATAGCCACAGAAGTTGTTTAACCCTCAAAAGTGACTTATTCCAGGCTATCAGCCAAGAGAATGCTTAAGTAGAATATATGTAGCTATGATCTTCACAGGCTGGTATTCATCTTGTCTCAGAAATTGCTTAGGGCAGAGAGGTTAAGAAGAATAGAGTGCAGGTTTAAAAAAGATTTGTTTCTAAGAGACACTTCACTAGATTCATTCAATTTAGTGAAGAAACTAAGGTTAGGAGAATGCCTTTTACAAACTATTGTCTCACAGTAATTTAATACATAGGTTTTCAAAAGAAGACAGAAAGCAGTTAAGAAATGTTGCAGTTCAGTTCAATAAGAAGCTATCTCATTAGTATGGATTAGACCTAAACACCTTAAGAATAGCTGTCATCCTCCTTACAAGGCAAATCCTATACCCCTTCCCTTTAGACTCCACAAGCCAAGCAACCCAGAGCTTTCGAGGGGTCCTGTCACATCACAGACTTACTGACTAGTCTAAAAATACCCCTGAAAGTAAGGAGAACAAGACAGTGATCTAGATAAGGCAATTAGACCTGGTTTAAAGAAAATTCACTGATTAGACAGTCATAGTTATCAAATAGTGTTATTCAGCACAGCATCTCCTATCATAAGGGGAAGTCTTCAGAAAGACAGAGAGAGTAAAACTCCTAGCTCTGAGCCCGAACACAGCCCACGCATCTCCCCAGGAGAAGAACCAGCAGAGCTGCTGCTTGGGGTTTTTATAACAGCATGAGGCCGGTTAATTGGGTTTCATCTGCAGCAGGTGGGTGTTTCCAACACTGTCAGCATCTGCTCAGACAGTTAATGTGACCTTGTGTGCAAAGGTAATGGTGTAACTCCAAGCAGACTGGCTTTATCCAAAATACCAACAACAGATGATAATCAAGATGGAAAAGCTTTTTTTAATGTTATTTTAAATGTATTTGTTTCAATGTGCAGGTGTTTTCACTCACTCATGTTTATTTCAATAAGATTCCAGATTTGGAATAATAAAGGGGGAAAACTGGGAGCCCAGAAGAAATGGGATGAGAAGACAGATGGACAGGCCAAGCGTGGACTTTACCAAGGGGCCTGAGCACTCTGGAGAAAGGGGCCAACAGAAACCTCATTAATTCAGCGAAGCCCCTCTGCCTGGGACAGCTTAGTCCCCAGGTGCAAGTGCAGTCTGGGACCTGATTTTGTGGGCAGCAGCCCTTCAGAGAAGGACCTGGCGGTTCTGATAGCAACAAAGTGAACTTGTAGTTATTTGGCTGGAGATACAAGGAGCCAAACGGCAGCTCCTCAGTTCATCTAAAGTCATTTGCTAAACCCTTCAGAAAGGAAAAGGACTTAAATTTCATTGAAAGCGAAGGGATAAGATATTCCCAGGCAGCATTAAACTGGCATTCCCCCAACGTGCTCTGAGGATACACAGAAACAAATAGCCCCGGAAGCAACATTTGCAGATAGGTCAGAGGTTTCGAATTTGCTCTGGCTTTGTTTTTATCTCATTTCCCATGCCCCAGGGCGCTGCAAGTGAGACAGAGGTATTGTAACAACCCATGCACTCTCCGGAGGGGGGAACGAAGCACTTAGCAATCATTATGACTCAGGCTGTGCAGGCAGGAAGCCAAAACCCCTGGTTCCAGCACTGGAATCTAGGTGCAGGGTCTTTGGAGCAGAAGCAGTAGCAAATAGCCCACCCCTGGAGAGCTGTTCTCTGCATAAACAGCTGCATAAACAGCTCTGCAGTGGCAGTCACAATCTGGCTCTGGAGACTTTTATGTCTCGAGTTTCTAATGAGGATCAGTTTAATATTTTTTTTAACATCCTGTCTTCCTAATAAAAGTCAGCTCCAGTGTGGAATTGGCTCTAAGAATCGCAGTCTCCTGATCATAAATGCTTTCAAGAAATGTGGCATGGTGATCAACACAAAGGTTGGATTAAGGTTTAGACTGCAGCTTTTTGGAGTCATACAAGTCACTAATTACACATACAGCCTTTAGCACAGCAACGTGCAATGCCGCATACTACTTTGGGGAAGATTCAAAGAGAAATAACACAGTTTAGCACTAAGTAAGAAAGTCCCCTGTAACATTAAACAGCAGAGTTTCCCTCCAAGCAGAGGTTTGTCTATGCCTCCTTAGCAGGTGGCATCCTGAGGCTCTGTAAAACCCAGAGATAACAGCTCCTACACCTGCAGAACGGCAGAGGATGAGAGCTGTGGTCTCCAGAAGTTATCCTGTACCTGGATTTCTATCTGCCTTCCAAAACACGGTCTTGGCTGTGGAAAGCCTGAAGAGTGCTAATCCTTCACAATAGCTAAAGATACGCCACAGCTGCCATCAGGTATACCTCAGTCCCTCATCGCAGGCAGCAGGGCACAATCTATACTGCATTTGTTTAGGAGTTTCTTTTATTCAGCTGTCTTTGCTTTGAATGTATGACACCCATACAGACCAGCTGTAGAGTACAGATTTGACAGATGTGGCTTGAAAGAACATAGGAAAGTGCGCAGCAGCCGTGGGACCACTTTGTATTAAAGCAGAGAACACAGCCTAGCTGAGACACAAAGTTAAAAATGCCTCAGCCCTGCCTGCTTGCTATTGGTACCCAACCGCCACTTGGTGTAATGAAGGAACAGAGAAGAGAAATTGGGAATTTGAAACCTGCAAGATTCCTGGCTGTTAAGACAATAAGCACTGCTTTGCATACTTATGCTTTTAACAAAACCAACCGCAGATCTGACAGGACAATGAAAGGTAGGCACCGATTAAATTGCAGCATTTTCTTTCTGGCCACAAGTGTCACTTTGCAGGAGAACTAGTCAGAAGTGTTTCAATAAAAAGCTGTTTGCATTCAAAAATAGACATTTTATCAGAAGCCTTAAAGACTTTCCAAAATAAAAAAAGACAAAAAAGTTTAAACTTTTATAGCGTTTCTTTAAAATACCCCTATTTTTCTGAAATTAATTTTGTCTCAAAGCATGGTATCAAAATGATCTCTACGTTTAAGCAACAGTGATTCTCTATCAAGGTCAATTTAAAAAAACTTCAGCCATTGTTTCAATCTCATTCTCAAGGATTCAAAGCTAAAATTTTCAATTAAAGTTTTGATAAAATCTTCTCCAAGCACGTAGAAATGACAAATGAATTTGGGAAATGCTTTGAAACAAACCAAAGAAAAAGTCAAGCTTTTATTTTAGCTTTCGTTTGTTTTCCAAAAGTAGGTGTCATCTTTCAATCAGCACCAACACATAGTATGAGATTTGTGTTCACTATATTTGCATGTGTAATGATGCTGCTATAATTTGCAGCAGATGTACATTTGGGGAGAAATTATTTTCCTCAGAATCTATTTGTGTGGGAGGATGAAGTATGGTTATAATGAAGGTGCTGTGGAAGCTGAACGACTTTGCATCTCAAGTACAGGTGCACTTGGGTGTAACTTAAACATAGTTTGCAATCTCTCTAAATGGAGCATTTATAGCCAATTACACTCGTCATTCACCTTGCAAATCCATCTATCTAATTTAACAGCATATGCAGTAAACAGAAGAATAAAGGATATTATATTAGCTGACAGCAGAATAGAGGTGTCGATAGCAGCGTCTGTATATATTGCACATTTGGCAGATTTCTGAACCGAGCTACAATGAATTTAAACAGTGGCCTCCAATGCCCTTCTTCTCTCTGCATCAGAAGCCTCCTGTCAAATGTAATCTCCTCCAGGAAGACGTGAATCTAGCTGAGACCTTCCAAAACCTGTCCAAGTGATTTGGACACTCACTTCTCATTAGTATTAACAGCAAATGGGCAGGAGCATCTCCTAAATGCCTTTGGAAATCTCTGACACATTTTTTGTGGCTGTTAAATGACTCTTCGGGCAACCTGCACTGGAAATGACAAATTTCACATTTGTTTCCCTGTACTCATATTCATAACGTCCATGTACCAAATGTCAAAATTTTCCCTCAAAAAGACAGCTGAGATGTGGTAAGAGGGAGGGGAGAGACAGACTTTCGCTGTGCTTGGATTAAAGGACAAAGTTCACATTCTAAAACTGTCTCCTCCGCAGAGGGCTGTATATACCAATTTCAGGATAACACCACACTCGTTGTCATCTTTGTGTCACCGCCCTAGGCAGGCATGTCACTGCGATGGGAACAGGGGTGCAGAGGAGCTACATGGCTGCATGTGTCATATGCACTGAATCACAAGCACTGCCCCGGAGAGCGCTGACGTGGAGGGAAAGGAAAGGTGAACTGCCCTCCATACACCTGATAACATCTCCTACAGAAGGGAACAGCTATTCTTTTGAGATCCAAATTTTCAGCGTTACACCTTAGACCACATGTATTCCCACTTAGAGTTCCAGGAAACAACTTTCCCATCCATAGAAAGAAAATGTGAACCGAAGAAAAGCAAACCCATTTATAAACTGACAAAATATTATATTCTCCCCTTTCCCCTCCAAACTGAGGGCCAGGAAGAGGCTTGTAAGAAATTTCATTCTTGTTATATCCAGCTCCAACTTTTCACACCCTTAAAAGCCAGAAAGCCTTGTACACCACTTCTCAAACCAAAAGCCCTGCAGAACCCCTGAGGCTGAACTGCCATATACCACTCTGTTTGACTTCACTGTTAACCAGGTAGTAGCTTTTCCTTTGAAAGTCCTAACAAAGTAAGGCTTACCAACAAATATATATGTAAATATGTAATATTGAGCTTTACAACCCTCTTACATGGCTTCTTCATCTGTTATTTAACTGACATCACTTCCCTTTTTTTTCAAATGTATTGCACGTATATATATGTTTCCTATAATCTCCTCCATTTCTCTTATCTCTTGTATTTTAATAAACCACATGTCCAGATTCAGCATCTTCTTTAGCAGCCAGAAAGGGAGACATATTTGTTCATTGCAGTTATTAAAATTCTAAACATCTCCCTCCCTTTATTTGATTTTAGTGAGATTCTGGACACTTTCTCAATACCAAGAAGATTGGATTCATTGGAATGTAACTCTGAAAGACAACTTGCATCGAAACTTTAATTTCAGTTCAAAACCCCATCAATTTAAGGTATCCCCAAAAGATCTGGACCAGGTGAACCTTTTCTTTTTATGAACTACTTTCAACATAGTTTAAGATGAAATTAAAATTGTTTTTTGCTTCTTAACACTAAGGAATAAAAAAAAAAAACAAAACACACAAACAAAACCTCAGACCATTATTACCATTATTTCACTTTCATGTATATTTTAACTCCTGACAGGACTCCCATGGCCACTTGGCTTAAGCAAGGACAGACTTAAACCTTTAAATCTGACTTTTTGGGCACTATCTTCCCTGTATTAGTGGAATAAACTACTTAAAACAGAGTTCTACTTTCCTAGGGGCCTCTCTGCTAGTCTGTCATTGATAACTTTTACACAGCGAGAGCATTATGTTGAGGCTCATCTCAGCAATTCCAGTATCAGCGACGAAGAGAGACACCGTCAGTGATTCCTCACTGATCCTTTGAGAAACAGCAGTGATTTGTCTCTTAGTTTTCTCTCAGTTTTCTGTGAACTCAGTGTCCTTTTGTGGACGCTCACTGGATATACTGCTCTAGTCACAGCTTTTTAAAAGTACATCTTGGCCAAAGTGGGAGTTGGAGGAGTTTATTTAAATAAGACTGTAAAACCCAAAGTAATTTTAATTCCTCCCCTTGCAAACGTACTTTCTCACTCAGAATGAGAACAGTAGATGCACATTGCAACCTCAGGGGAAGAAAGTGTTTATGTGGAAAACTTAAAAGCAGTGGCTAAAATCAGGGGCCTTCAGTCCCACGCCAGTTGAAACCTTCCTATCCCTTCCAAATGTCATCCCAGACCTATCAGCCACAAAAAGCTCTGAAGTTTCAACTGTCCACCCATTCCCCTAGGGCTACAGTGGAAGAACAGCAAAATCAATTCTCCAGGCTGAAGAGTCTTCAGCTAGATGGCTCCAGAGAAAGAGCTGGAATTAGGAACGCCCCAGCTTTGCTGCTGTTATTCCCAGGCCTTTCAAAAGCAACCAAACATCAGTTGTGCCTGTTTCTCACTAAATAAATTAATCTGAAACTCACCCTTTCTCCCAGCAGCACTCTGCCACCTGCCTGTGCATACTGCATTTCATCACAGGTCAGGTCATCAATCT
This sequence comes from Pterocles gutturalis, assembly GCF_000699245.1. Lineage (NCBI taxonomy): Eukaryota > Metazoa > Chordata > Aves > Pterocliformes > Pteroclidae > Pterocles > Pterocles gutturalis. The sequence continues at coordinate 2,029 of NW_010128867.1, read as the reverse complement.
CCAGTCTCAGCACGACTCTCCAGAGGGGGGCCCTCCTACTTCACTTACCTGTCCCTGCTGCCATCTAAACACCCTCCAGACTGAAAAGAGCCAGAAAGCAATTCATCTCACCTAACTCAAGCCTCTGAAATGCCCTCTGCAGCTTCCTTTACTGATCATAGACACAGCCTAGTTTAGATGATGTTTCTGACTTCTAGACAGTAAAAGTTAGCGAAGCAAATCCTACCGCTGAGAGGCTGCTCAGCTGCCTTATTTAAATCAGAAAACGACGCACTGCAGTGCCAGCCCTTCAGTCCATCTTTCCTCTCCATCTCTTTTACCAGGCTCAAACACACAATGAATGAGAGATCTCACCAGAGGGGATGCCGTGAACACTGCGCTGTGCTCCGCACTCCCAGCAAGCTCTGGCTGAACAGTTTACCCTCCATAACTTTTCCTGAGTTTTATAGTTTTCATCTCCTATAAGAGGCCACATTAATGCACACTGTTACACCAGTCACTGCTGGTTCTGTAAATAATTTCTCAATGGTACATCTTTTTCAAAGCAATTTGAACAATTACAAATTTAACCACATTAAACTCATGCACATACCTTTAATGCGCTGAATGCATGCAGCCTTCTGTTCAGCATCTTGAAACTGAAGCACAGTGCTGTCTGGATGCCTTCCACATAACGTCAACAGCAGTGAAGAACTCCTTTGTGAGCTCCCTGAATCCTTCTGCAATTGCTCCTCTGTGGTTCAAAGCCCCAGCGGGATTTGGTTGGGGGACCTTGTTTCTTTGTTTTGGGGTTTCCACCACTTCTGGGCCAGGAGGGACAGTAAGGTGTGCTTCTGTTCTGAGATCATGGATTGAACACATTGTCCCTTGAGTATTGCAATGTTAAGTATTGCAAAGTAATACAGACTGACTGCTTTATAGCCAGATCCTATTGATCAGAAATGCTTATCTCATGGACTTCATCCCAGTTTTGTGACCAGACATAGTCATTATGCTCATCCACAGCTCCAAACAGTGTGGTTTGTGCAGCTGGAGTTTCATGTGCTGGGAAAAAGAGGAAGACTGCCTGCAGCTCACCTTGCAACTAGCTGGAGGCCAGCAAGAAGAGAGACAAATGTCTGGTGAAGCAAATTCTATAGCTTATGCTCCACACTCAGCCTTTAAGATCTAGTGAAGCAGGTCAGAAACAGCCCAGCTGTGACAGCCTCCACAGCATCCTCTTCTGGGTGAAGGCAGGAACCCTGCTGATGGTGTGTACAGCTCCAGCTTCCTCAGCAGCCTCCAGGCACAGCACAACTGCACTTTGATCAGAGAAATGGGGATGGACTGTCACTACCACAGGGCCAGCAGCTGGACTGCAGGCATGTGCCCATCCGGACTGGGATGAAGGGCTGTTTCCAGGGACCTGGGGCGATACAGCAGCACCTCGGGGCCAGCACAAACACAGGGGAGCACTCTCAGAGGGTGTGTGTTGGGAGGCCAAACATAGGGCAGCACCTCAGGCCCTCAGACACAGCACAGGGCTCTTAGAGGGACAATTTCAGGGGGTCAGGTGACAGAGCAGCACTTCAGGCCCATGCAGGTACCGTGTGGCACTCCTGGAGAGTCCCTTTCGAAGGCCAGGCGACCCGGCACCACCTCAAACCTGCACGAACATGGCGCAGCCCTCTCGAACAGCCAACCGCAGGACTCTGAGGATCGGGCGGTGCTTCAGACCTGTACGAACACCGCACAGCACTCCCGGAGAGCCGCTCCGTAAGGGCAGGTGACACAGCAGCTTTTTTTTCCCCCACCACGGCGCGACTCTGCTGGAGGGCCCGTGGGGTGAGGCCGGGGAGGGGGCCCTGCCTCACACCTGCCCCAGGGTGCCGCAGTGCTCTCCGATAGCCCATTTTGGCGGCCGGGAACGCGGCATCACCTCAGCGGCCCCTCAGGACCGTCCCTCTGGGGAGCGCACGGCGTCGCCTCATCCGCGCGCAAAGCGGGAAGACGCTCCGCGGCGCCTGCGCGTGGCGGCACGAGGCGGGGC
>NW_010128866.1:195732-225484 GCF_000699245.1 Pterocles gutturalis | reverse complement strand
AGGTCTTTTCCAACTTTAGTGATTCTATGGTTCTATGACGTTCTGCACTCCAGGAACGGTGCAGGCAGTCATGGTTACTGCATGGCCCCACTCCCCTCCAGCTGCTCAGGTGCTGGAACTGGGCAGCTGCAGGCTTCCAAAAGCTGCAGAAGTTCTGTAGGCGAACCTGCAAGCTGGTTTGGAATAATTTAATGTGTTTGTACATGAGAAGATTACTTTTTAAAAACTTTTTTTTTTAAATCCTAAGGTTTAACATTTTATTGTCACATAAGCACAAGAATAGTAGTAAAAGGAAAGCAATGGGCTTTTTTCTTTCTTTCCCTGAAATGATTACCCAGTATGAGTTTATCCCAGTTTAGCTGGTTTGCTGAGAGGCTCGGTGCCTGCTTCAGACAGCAAATGACACGGGCAGGATTGTGCCATCACTCCACAAGTAAACAGAGTGACAGTAAATGCACTACCAATTTTAGGCTGGTAGGTTTTTTCCCCCGCGACATTGGTGAGTGGGTGATCTGGAACCCAGGGGACAAAGGGAAACTGGGGTGATGGACCTGGGGGCCAGGGCTTCACCAAAACATCACCCCGGCGTGCTCGGGCTGCAGCTGTTAAAAGCAGCATGAGTTTCGTAATTTCAGTGTTCCTGCTGCTTCTCTGCTTTAGTCTGTTTTTCTATATTCTATTTTAGCGGGAGTCTCCATAATTTCACAACTCCCCCGTGGTGCGGAGGATTTTTTCTAGCTGTAGGGATTGTGAGTTGTTGCCTTGGAAACACAGTTGTGCATGCAGCTGTTGTAACTATACTTGTTACTTTTGCTTCATCACAAAAGGTTTCAAAGCTTTGCTGTGTTTGTCTGACATTTCTTGATTCTGTAACTCTTTATAACAATCTGTTTGACAAATTACCAGAGGAGGAAATAAAACCTCAACCTCGCCATGTACAGCGTGCCCCCGAGTCCTGACGCATCACCTGCTTTCTGCCCTCGGAAGCCTCCAAACCCCGTTCAGTGCCCTGCCTGCCTCTTTCGAAAATGTAAGAATTTTTGGGAAAAAAACAACCTTTCTATATTCTCGATCAGGGCTTCTACCTGCAGATGCTGGGGAGAGCCTGAAGAAGCTGCAGCTCCTCTGGGGTTCTGCATGGGAGCAGGCAGCTGTGGTTCGGATGGGCCCAGTGGGAACAGAAGGAGGTAGCAGGGGATTCTGGAGTGATTCACCCATGTGGAGCACCTTCCCTGTTGGTACCAGGGAAGGATGGTTGCTCATAGTTGCTGCCTTTACTGTAAGAGTGGCTAATCCTTTCCTTTGGACTGCTTGCTTGAGATCACGTCCTTGCAGTAGAAGGTGTTTGATCCCTTTCAATACTGAGAAAGGGGTGGTTAGATTGGAGAGAAAGCACACAGGATCCCCTGCATGGGCAGGTCCTGCTTACGTGCCAGCTGCGAGCTAATGCCAGGGCTTAGAGACGGCTGAAATGTGCAGACAGTAGTTTTGAAAGTTGTATGTGTTGGCTTTTTTTCAGCCAAGGCTTCTAACTGCCAGCATATTTTCAGTCCGTATACCTGTCAACCGCACCAGTTTAGCTGGCATTGCACTGCTTTTATATTGTCTTTTGTTTTTATAGCAATATAAAAAGTGGTTCATTTTTTCTCTGTCACTCCCTCGCTGACGCCCAGACTGCTGAGCTGTCCCATGTCCCCCCGCGTGCAGCATGAGCCAGAAGAGTTGGAGAGGAGGACAAGCAGGCACTGTTCCTGCTGCACTGTCCGAAAGAGGAAAGGATTGCTGCACGAATAAATAGAAAAGCTGCTGACTGCAATTAGATAGGACAATGGTTTTGTCTCCTTGCATCTCCTTGCTTCCATGGAGCTCCGTCCATCGTAACACCTTGTGCTGCACGCAGGTTGTGGCTAAAGATCTTGTAGATAGCCTTTAATGGGAAGCTTTGACTCAAGTCAGCAACTGAAATCTCATTATCAACTGTCTTAGATGACCCACCTGAAGTTTGACTAAATTTGCTGCGGAGAAGGGTAACCTTACCATGCTGAGAAAGGCTTACTCTAGTATAATGTAGAGCAACTTTCTTCTTCAGTTTAATTTCCTCAGGTGATTTAACCTTAGGAAGTTAGAGTCTGCATTTTTTTGAAGGAGTTCGTTAGGGAAGCTGCTAAAAAGCAGGTCAAACCAGAAATATCGGAACAAATAAGATGCAGTAATATACAGTCCTGAAGCAGCCAAGGAGTGGATGCTTGTGCTTGCTTGTAAACAACTTTTATACACTCAGTAAGAATTATAACAATTCTCAAATTTTCATTCAACTGATGAAGACATATGTTGACTGTCAAATTGTAATCCAAGTACGAAAATTACTCTGTAACTGCAGAGGAACATGGCCAAAAAAAAAAAAAAAAATAGCTCGTGGACAATTCTAGAGTTTTTTGAGCTCTGGTTGAGAAGTGCAGAGAACATCCTGAGGGTGAGCACAGCCAGAGGCACCTTTTTACCCCTTTCTCTTTGATAGCTCACTCTTTGGAATAAGAGATACTTCTGCAGAGAAGAACAAGCCATAGCTTCAAGTTCTTTCATTACATTCATTAAGCTGACAGGGATGATGGAGGACCTGCTCTTTTACCCCAATTTCTCACTGTATGGGGAGAGGATTTACAAGACTTACCTTTTTGTCTGGGCAACTGCAACAAGGTGAATTCAGTGAAGTTCAGAATTAGAGCAATAATTTAAGGTAGATGATATCAGTTTCAGAGCAGCATCTCAGTGTAAGTTTCAGAATATAATTAAATATTAAAGTTAGTACAGTCTAGATTGTTAGAATGTTGACAGCTAAACTCATCTGTATTTTTACTGGTTTTATGACAGTATCTGAAATATGTGCTTCTGTTGTTTGTGTTGAGTATAAAAAAGAAACTGTATTGGATTCTATAAAGTTCATACACCAGATGCAATATTCTGGAAGCTAGATATTAATGGTCTGTGAGCAGCTGTAGTTTAAGCATTTGTAAACTTATTAAGAATTTAGTGAGGTTGTGTCCTTGGTTGCTGATTGGAGTGAGCTGTGAAAAGAGTTGCACAGTATGTTCTGTCATATTCTGGGGTTTTCTTCCTCTCTCAGCCCTTCCTGGGAGGACACTTTGACATAATAACCTTTACAGTGCAAGCTTCCAAAGCCTGACCTCTGGGAACTTTATATATTTCAGACTTGCATGGCTTTTTTCTTGACTCGGAGGATCCTTTGGATGGGAAGGAGATTTTCAATTACAGAACACTGTACGTATAATAATCCACACGTGTACCATGCTGCATTGACAAGAGTGCCGGCAGTAGGTCCAAGGAAGTGGTTGGTGCCTTCCGTTCAGCTCTTGTGAGACTGTTTCTGGGGTGCTGTGTCTGGGCTTGTGCTCGGTGTTCCGAGACAGGTATTGACTTACTGAAGCAATTTAAGAAGAGGCACTATGAGTGTGGTTAAACACCATGAGCAATTTCCCAGAGATGCTCTGTAATCTCTGTCCTTGGAGACATTCAGAACCCAATGGGACATGGCTCAGGGCAGCGTCTACTAGGTGGGCACACTCTGAAGAGGAGGTTGGACTAGGTGAGCTCCAGAGATTGCTTTCAACCAAAATTATTTTTTTCCTCTCTGATTTCTTTTCATCCCATCAACCTTGTCAAAAATGTGTTCAACATCTATAAAAGCAGTTAAGGAAAAAAAAATACTTTGTATTTGAGGATTTGTTTTACTGTTTGTTCAAGCACAGCAACTAGTACAAATCAACAGATATTTGCCATCGTGGAAAAAAAACAGGAGGTAAGAAGCCAGAAAACCCCTGATGAAGGTTGTGCAGATCTCAGAACTAGCTCATAGAATCTCAAGAAATAAGTTGTCTTAAATTATCCTCCTAGGAATTGGGTGGCAGGGGAAATGAATGCTGCATTTGCTACAAATGATAGCATCTTAATCTATGCACTTTGTATTTCCTCAACTGTCTTCCTGATAATATTTAAGCTGTTGAACTCCAAAGTCAAAAAGCTAACAGCTTTGCAGATGAAGTTCTGCTTTGCCATTGCTGACTGCAATTGCTTCTGACAGCCTGTGTTTGCCTATCGTGGAGATTCACGCAGATTAGTTTCCATCTTGACACAGAGGATTTGCATCAGGCTGTTAAATGTACAAGGCCACAGTGAGTGAATACCTGTCAATACCCTAAAGACACGCTGGGTCTTGAGAGCCTTTAGGGACTCTATAAACTGGTTTGTGTGGATACAGAGATACCTCCCCAAACCACTTTTGGCAGTTACTGCAACAGCCTTACGAATGGAAACAAGATTTAGGAGGGTTACTTAATGCTCTGCTCCTGGTTCTACTGAGTGAAAGAAAACTTCTCTAATAGGAAAGGGTGTTAGATACCACCACTCATGAAAATAACCATAGGGAATTAGTGATCACTGAAGTATTATTTTCTGTCATACCATTGAGATCACAACACTTTTTCAAAAGATGTCAAACAACAAACAGGTTTTTTTTTTGTTAATACCTTAAAGTTTGTATTGTAAACCTAGAGATGTGTATCATGAAGTGAGGGTGGCATTAGAAGCTTGTAGCTATCAAGCTAAGTATCCCTTTTCTAGCTCCCTATTTTAGTGAAGTGTCTTTTCTTAGCAGATGTTATCTTTTGGTGTCACATGTTCGTGTCATTACTACTTGACATACCAGCAATCTTCTGATGGCTGAAGCAGTCGAAAGGGAAAAGACATGAGGATAATGAGGATTCACCTGCTCTTAAAATGGTCATGTGATGGTCTTTTGCCACCTTATGTGCCAAATAAAACATTTTTTTCTTTAAAGAAGTCCATTTATGCTATAAAATGTGGGTGGCCTTTGCAAAGTAGCAATGATGATTTTTTGATGGAAAGGGCAAAAGATATGCTATAAACTTTTATGAGTTCTCTGATAGTCAAAAGCTTTAATAATGTATAGCCTTCTTCTGTCTTCTGAGGACAGCTTTATTGACACTGCAATGCATTCTCCAATGCTTTGCTTGTGAAAAGAAACTCCCATGGTTGGTGTGCAGCTCCTGCATAAGAAAAAAGTAATAAGTTAGTTCATTGAAATGGCAGATGTGCCAAAATTCTGTGTAATCTCTAAATGGCAGCTTGGAGTCTTCCCGTCCTGCTGTTCTTAACTGTTTCGACAGGTCGTGCTAAGGAGACAGAGCACTGACACTGGGCGAAACGTTCATTTGACTGGTCCTGAAAGTAGTAACAAAGAAATACGTGGCAAATCCATTCTGTAGTCAAAAGAGGGGGAAAGAGCTTGTTATTGCGGAAGCATGTATTGTTATTTCAGTAATAACCAACACTGGTCACTGAAAGAGAAGCAGGATGGTTGCTTTAAGGTACTTAATCTCCGAGAAGGGAAGCGTGGCGATGGTGCAGAATAAAACTGGACCAGTGTCACCTGTTAGCTGCCATGCCTACAGAGAGTGACGCAAAGGAAGGCTTGCCTTGAGATACCCACCACTGACAGATCAGTTACCGTGCCAGCTGAAGGAGCTGGATGTTGAAAAGTACAGATCTGATGTTTGCCATCAACACGGAGTTTACTTTGCAGCTGGAAAGAGTCAAAAAGCATCAAGGTCTTTAAAGCTCAGTGAAGCTTTTCTTTTTCAGTAGATATTTTCTTTCATAGTGTGCCAAGAAGCTGATTGGCACAATGAAGGTATGCATGTCTGTGTATCTGGATGTGTGTCTATGCTCACTGCACATAAATATACATTAAAAAAAAAGAAATCTAAGAATTGGCTCACAGCAGGAGCTGTGCCACAGGTGAAAGGGTGAATTTTTAGGGCCATTGAACACTGTAAATGTGCTCATTGTATCAGTGCCTCAGAAATACCCGTTCTAAATGACTTTGTGTTGATCCACTGTGAAAATTCATTGTGCTCAATTGCCCTCAAAATTTCTCATTTCTCATCGGTGCTGTTGCAGGCTGCTGGCTGCGTGCTGGGCTGCTGTACGAAGCGTGGAGGCACCCTGCTCCAGAGCGGCTCAAAATACTTCATATTGCCTCCAAGGTTTCTGTGTGGCGCTTAATATATCTGTGTCTAGGGCTTATGTCTATGAGACTTTCCAAGGTGTGAATAGATTTCATGGAGCTAGTTTCTAACTTGAGACATGCTCACACAACGAAACAAAGTCTTGTGTATGTCACCTATCGTGTGTATGTAACATAGAAATGTGGAAAATGGAACTTGGGCTTTAATTTTTAATCATACCTTTGATTCAGAGAAATCAAAACCTCTCTCACATCATTTCAAATCTATTCATGAATTTAAGAGGGAAAAAAATAAATTACCAGTGGCACAAGTAACTTTCTTTTGGCATGTATGGCAACAAGTTGAGTCATCAAACAATAGGGGTGTTTTGACATTTATTTTTGTTATTGACAACAAGATTTACTGGGTGGGGTGGTTGTTTTTTTTTTTTAATTTTTAAAAAGAGGCATTTATACTAGACTTTTAATGTCTTTTTTATGTTCTTCATTTTACTGTATTGTCTGATTTCTTATAAAAACCTATGCTTATCAGCCTTTAAAGCTTGGGGGTAACAAAAGCCTGCTTTGGACCAAGGGATAGGTGACATTTAAAGACCTCTCCAGAATATGTCTAGAGCTGTATTATTGTTCCTCACTGTGTTATAACAGATCGGTTATTGCCTGTGGATGCTCTCAAGCATTAGAATAATGATATCATTATAAAAACCTGATGGGACTGACAGAAGCATTGGCCCGGGAAGGTGCGTCCAGGAAAGTGAGAACTTTGCATTCATATGAGATGTCGCAGAAGGTATGTTGAGGAGTCCAAAGTTGCAAATTTAAAAGACATGTTGGTTTTGCTCACCTTGCCATTTTATGTTTGTAAGCTTACAAGGCAAAAATCTTGCCTGTATATTAGACAAGTTGGACAGTTTGTTTTAAAAACTGGGGCAGGAGATACTTCATCATGTAAGAAGACTTTATTTTTTTCTTCCAGTTAACAGGAACATTAATTATGTCCTTGTACTAAGATCTCGCTGGAGCCATGTTTCATTTCTGTGGTGCTGTAGTGGGGGAATGCCTCCTTAAGCACCACACAAGCCACTGCTCCAGGGATGATTCAGTCTTCCGCTACTAACCCTGAGGGTCAGCTGGACACTGCCAAGGTCAGACTGTGTCACTCAGAGCCTATTAAATATGTGAACTCTCCAGGAACTACTTAATTTATATTTTACTACAAATTCACAACTGTGCATTATTTACAGTCTGTGGAGCGTTAATCTTTAACACTAAAAATGGGAGAAAGTATAAATAAATACAATTTGGTTGGTTGGTTTAGTGTGGGATTTTTTTTCTTTGTTTTTGTTTTTTTTTTTTGTTTTGTTTCTTGTTTGCTTGTTTTGTCGTTATTAGCAGTCCCTACTCTGCTCTGGTTTTTATTTTCAAATAGATTATTTGTAAGCAGGTGAAAGCTGTCTTTGAGGGACATGAATATCAGTCATAATTTCTTAAGAAAGACAGTATTTGCAAGCACATTGCACTTCTAGTCTTGAATGCTAAGTATACAACAAATGATGATCTTGACAAACATACAGCACTTTCTTGTCTCTCTATATCTCTGCATTCATCTGTGGTGTCTAGTAACAATACTCTGCATGGCAAAGAAGTGCTAATTCATACAAGCAATGGTACAAACAGTGATAATTCATCTGTTCTTCAGGTTTAAGAAAAGACCTGGTATTCTAAACCAGAAAATATTGTCTGATTTGATTTTATATAATAGTTTTGTTCTTTTGAAGCTCTTGGGAGCAAAAGGGAAGATTCCCCTCATTTTAGTGTCACTTTTTTTGTATTTAAGTGCATGAAATGAATAGAACCATTCTTAGAAAGAAAATAAAACATCAGATAAATATTCTTGGGACTAGGCTCGTGAAAGATGGGTTAGTCTAAATTATTTGCTGACTGCAGTCATCCATTTCTCTGAAAGAAAAAAGAAAGGTTCTGCATCACATAATCTCAGGTCTCTCGAGAAGATAAAGGCCAACTTGAGTCTATTGTCTAGACTCAACTGTTCGATACCCATCATCTTTATTCATTTTATTCTTATGCCTCAAAGTAATTTTAAAATGAGGAAAGATAATAGGAATAGTTGTATGAGAGTGGTGTCTCTGGCAAATATGACCATTTCTGTAGAAAAGGAGCTCTTGTTATAAAGCTCTAATTTTCTTTTAGTTTTGCTGCAGGTCTTCAGCATTTCACTGCTGTTTTTATGGTATTCCCAAAAACATATACTTTCACAGTAAAATATTATGTTTATGTGATTTGTGAATTTACACTTTTACGTCGTTACAATTGCATCTTTTGTTTCAATAAATTGCATTTACATTGCAGTTACATTCTGTTTCATAATTAAATCGCTTTCAATCTAAGTACAGGAAATCTATGCTTCAATCTGCAAGTTTGCTGACAAAGTGAAGGGTAACCCAATTCTCATCCACGCAACTTTTTAATTAGTTGCTGCACATCTGAGGATTAGGTTTGTTGGGATGTCTTGCAGAAAATAACATTAATATTCCATTTGGTTAAGGACTTTCGATAAACAGAATTAATAAAGCTATTAAACAAGTGTCTCTGATGACCAGTTTCCATATGTATTGCAGTGATTCTAAGTCATTTCCAAATGCGGAGAGTTGAGAAGGGCTTATCTGTCAGCGGTTTTGCTGAATCTTGAAGAGTATCTGGGTATTTTCCATTATGAGCTAATATGCATTAGAATTTGCTGAACGTGTTTTCTAGGGTGTGTAAAAGCCAGGTGGAAAATAATGCTTTGTTACAAGCTCTGTTATCAGCCTCTCAAAGTACATTATTTCTCTTTTTTTGGTCTAGGTTTCAGAATATTCTGCATTCTAACAAGATAGCTTTATTTTTCTAAGTTTGAAATTATTATTTTAGAGATGAACAGTTTTTTAAATTATTCCCTTATCTGGATTTTTAAAAAATGAATTGATAACGTGAGGAATGGTTTTGTGAAATGTTCTGGATGAGCCTCTACATCTCCAAGTTAAATTACTGGTATTAAAAACCAGCTCATCTAAAGTAAACCTGGAAATTATTTTAGGCTTATGTTATCATTTGAAAAAAAAAGGAATTTGAGTGAAAGAGAACTAGTGTAGAAATGAAATCTTATTTCCTATATCCTTTGGAAAAATAAGCTTTGCTATTTAAGTCCTGGCAAGATGGTGTTGATTTTGTGTGGAGACTTTTGGCTGGTTTTATGGTGGCATAAATTCACTTTATGTTATAGCTTGCTAATACATACAGTGCTATAAATTGCAAACATTCTTCCAGAACTTTTGGGAGCTACTGAGGAGACAGTGATGATGTAACTTGTCCCAAAATACTCTTTTGATTTTATTAAGATCCCTGTAGGGACAGGTTGCATTTACATCCAGGAGCATTTCGGTTTCTACCCAATATATACTCCTTTTATTTGTGTATTCCACGTATTTGCAAGTGTCTATGTGAAACTTGTTTCACTTTGTGTTTTTGCCAAGAAAGTTCAAAAACATTTTAGCGAGCATCAGAAGAAAGACTGTTAGGAAACCCCCAAGAGTGCTGAACTCGTTGGGTGTTGGTCTATGAGGAGCTCTGCACGCGGCTGCATCCCGAGATGTTCGCCTGCCGCGCGAAGGGTGACACCTCTGCAGGGGGGTGGCTGCATGGGATGCGTGCACTCCCGAAGCATCTCTCTTCAAACCCAACTGGGTGAAGAGACCAGAAACTGCTGCCCTTAACCCACTGGCTGCTGGGAATCTTGCAGTGTGGTTGCAGAGCAGCATCCTCCAGGAGAGAGGGTTTTGGTTGTTTCCCTCGTTGTCCAAGTTCAACTTGCTGCCAACTTGATTTAAGCCTCTAATAGTGAGTTAAATGTGCTGAAGCACTGCAGGTGGTGTTTGTCTGGAAATTTCATCTTCTGTGATATTGCAGAGGGTGCCTGGTGACACAAGAAGTGAGTAGGACCCTGAGCATCGTACTGACTCCCCTGCTCTTCCCTTTGCACTTTGCTCTGTGCTGAAGTTCAGGGCTTGACCTCCTGTGGGTAAATGAGCAATATTCCATATTGTGACTGCCAAAAGGAGGGGGCAGTGATGCTTCAAAAGGAGTTTTCTTGTGACCTTTTGTAGCCTTGAATGTGCAGTTTGCTTTATAATTTGCCTGAATTTGGTAGAAATCTTGGGGTTTTTTTTCAATCTTGTCTGTCGTAGTCTTATCTGTCTTTAAGAGGATTTTTTTGTTTGTTTGTTTGTTTTCCCATAAAACAGTCTCTGGAATCTGATTCAGTTATAAAACAGTTTTTAGGCTGTATTCTTGGTTGTTTTGTGAGTTGAGTTTTATGCAGTAAAGTACATGCCCGTGGGCTAGTTTTGTATAGGCTTTAAAAAAAAAAAAAGTCCTAATGTATTTATTTATGCTTTCTCTAAATTATTGAACTTTACAGATACAAAATTCATGGAAACAACTGTCAATGTGTGTATTATACCCAAGTGTTGTGGGTTAACCCTGTTAGGCAGCTAAGCCAGACCCACTACTGTAAAGGATCTTGTAGTGTGAAACAAACCCAAGAAGAGTAGCATTAACCGTTAGATGCAAAATTGTGCGTGCTCCTTTTTAATGTAGTTGTCATTACTCTTTTTTGCCATCATTTCACTACCCTGTTGCTGATGAGGAACAGAGTACTGAGTTTGTAATACGGACTGTTGGTGCCTTCACTTGACAGGCCAGGGCAAAATCTCATAAAGGATATCATTTCTTGTTGGAACAAAGATGTAATTATTTATACTAACGTGTTTTCTCATCATGCCTGGCTGTGCTGCACAGTTGAACACGCAGGATGCTGGTATGAATGGTTAATCTGCTGCAATACCAGCGGTTTCTGCTGTCTGAGGCATCGCTGGCTGTCAGCAGGCAGGATCCAGCCCGTGCCTCCCCACCGTCCGCAGGGAGCTCGTTAAGCTCCATGATGGTTGTTGCTGTTAATTTCATATGGCATTGCGGACAGGACTAGCCCAAAGTCTGGGCTGCTGTTTAGGGAGAAGCAGTGAAATGATAAAATTCTTTCCATGTTTGGTTCAGATTTTCTTCTAGCCCCGAATTTCAAGTTATTTGAGGATGGAATGCGAAAGAGGCTCTGTAGGAACAGAGCTGGAGTTAGCTTTCGTTCCATAAATTAGAATGCCAGGAATTGCAGTTATACATGATGTTACTTTCGTGTTTTTTAAGCACCTTGTGAACTGGATGGCCTTGTCCCAAGGAGCAAGGGGACTGATGCCAGGGCTTTACGTAAGGGTGGGAACTGGCCATGCTTCCCTTCCTGCCTTCCCACCTTTCCTTCTGTAAGGCGAGTGGTTGCTGCAAGAGACACAAGGGTAATGCAGATCACATCCCTCCCTCCTTTCATGTTGAGAGAAAGGTGAGATTCCTAATGCAGCTGCTACTTGGCACAAACATGGGGAAGGTGAAAAAATCTTTCTGCAAAAGGATTCTTGTGCTATGAAGGTTGCTATTGCTCAGCTGTAAAAAATATGACAACTTCTTAATCACTTTAATGGAACTTTCCTATCAGAGATGGATATTATATATTAAGGTACCCGGGAGGAATCTATTCACACATTGATCTATTGAGTTCTCAGAAGAAATAAAATAAATAATAAATGGTACCAACATGATAAATTTGGAGGAAGCTTTTAATCAATTATTAATTGATTATTCACATGAGCACAACGCTTGTGAAGATCAAAACCTAATTGTGACAACATATGCAAACTTTTCCTTTTGAATTTAATAATATATTCTCAATCTGTTGTTCATTAAGGTGAACATCTGTGAATTCATTAATTTTTCTCCAAGCTTGCTGCACCACGAACTTCATCTCTTTAACAAATTTTCCAAAGAATAATCCCATTACAAGCTTAGTTTATAACACACACAATGACAGCTTCGTTAGCATACTTACCCTTTTTTTGTCCAATAAGTCTTTGCAGCAAAATCTGTTGCAGAGTGGTCAGATGAGGGAGAGTGGATAAATCTGGTTGAGGAAACTGGCTGCAGAGTTTAAGTCTTGTTATGAGCTCATAAAAATGTGCCACCATAGTGTTCCCAAAATATGGTGATTCTTAGCTTTAAATTGTCACTTGCAAGTTACAGAAAATATGAATTTTGTCCAGCTTGATGTTTGCCTTATTTTCTTTTCAAAACTGGAGTTTTAAAACAATACAATTGTAAAATCCCTCTTCTGCTAATTTTACATTACTGTTTCAGTGAAATTGTAGCAGTCCTGTAATGCTAAAGATTTTCAAAGCACACTGTGAAGGAGAAGGAGGAAATATGTTGAGAATTCCACCTGCAAACCTTGGCTTTGAACTTTTAAATAGAAATATGTAAGTAAAGCTATACTCAGAGATAATACCTGTAGGTGTTTCTGTAGATGCTTACGAGACAAGGCAGATACTCTTCCCTCTTACAGAGTACAACTGGAACTGAAATACGCATATATATATAGAGATAGCTGCCTCTTTCTTTGTAATTTTTTCATAAAGTTAATTGTAAATTAATTACTGATGTTTCAGAGAAGATGAGTTTGGTGCTGTGTTAACCTGACCAGGCCACATTAGGAGAACACCAAGCAGAATTTGCAGCTGCAGAAGATTGTCACTGTGTTCCTGTGTTTAATGGCATAGTTTAGGCACAGAGACAGAAAGAAGTCTCTACTAAAATGAGTACAGGCACTTTTAAGTAGAAAACCTGTAGCTAATTTTCAATCCTGTAATTGAATTTGCAGGGTAGCACATAAATAAAGCCAGGCTTTTTTAAAAAGTGGAATGCTTTCCACTGCATAGTAATGTTTTACTGCCTTGTAATCCTTTCACATGTATTTTCCCACATAGTGTGCAATTACATCACGGTGCTGCATGCCTGAGAACTTCGCCGAGGATGCAGCCTACGCAGTGTTGCATCAGGGAAGTCTCAGAAATACATGCAGGTTGACTGCTGGCAAATAATTGACAGCTTGCTAGATATGAGTTGTTAATTTGTGATTTGCTGTAGCAGGCTCAGCCCATCAGTGCTTGGTCCCTGGTGTGCTCTATCCTAAAATGAGGTGCAAAACTCTTTACTTTAAGGCTTTTTGGTGATCTTTGTTTTGCTCCCACTGAAAGTCAGAGCAGTTCTTAAGAGGTTCAGTTCCAAGCCTGAGCTTCGAAGAGTTTCCCTGAAAAGAAGTTCCAACAGAACAGTATTGAATTAAGAAATATCTAACATTCTTTATCTTTTTCTCACTGTATTGAATTACTTGCATTTAGTAATTAAGAAAAAGATTTTGCAAATTATGGATTAAAATGGTTTTAAAAACGTTGCCGTAGTATCAGCTTGAACAGCCATGTCCTTGAACTGAACACTACCTCACAAATGGGAGTTAGGTTGTGTGCACTTGGGATGCGATCTGACAAAATACTGAGTTCTCTCAACCCTTTGTAAAGTCAATGGAAACCAAGGCCACCTGGGTTGAAGCAGAGGACATAGAGCAAACGGTAAGATTGAGCCTTTACTGTAACTTATGCTCTTAACATTTTAGATAATCCATTGATCTCTTTTGAACAAGTAATACCTGTAATAATACCACATTTCTACATCATCTGCAGTCAATTACGAGGTGCATATTATAGCTGTATTTTAATCAAGACTTACTGGGAAATGGAAGTAAAGAATTCTGCTTTTCTTAATAGTACCATTTGCAAAAAAGAAAGCTGACTGCAAAATCAAATGAATTATCTCTTCTTTATACATCCTTTATATGTCCACTTTCTTCCCCAAATGAATTTGAATTACCTCTATCCTAAAGAAGAAGGTAGTCTAAAATCATGAGAAAAGGTAGCTGGATCTTTCCAGAAGCTTCACATAGAGAATTCAAGTTGAATTCATTAAAATTTGCTCTATAAGTAGGAACTCGGCAAAATACAGGTTGTCATTAAGAGATGATAAATGGACAAGCAAGTTTAATATCTTCCAGTCCCATTTACTTACAGGACTTACACAGAGGGAGTGCATTTCACTCTAAAGAGAGACATAGAAGAAACAAACTCTCATATACGCAACTTCAGAATGGGCTTGAACACACTATTATTTTTTTCCTCACGTCTCCAGTCTGAAAGCTGTGCTCAGATGTATAACCCCTCTGCATGCCGCTATTCCAGTCAGCAGCAAATACCTGCCTGCAGAAAATGGGCTGTTGTGTTATTTCGGAGCTGATTGGTATGAGGATGACTGTGTACTACACTGTTAAATTTTGAAGGGTCTCAGACTGTTGAGAAGCGTTTGCTACTTTTTGGTAAAACAGGAATATGTTTTAAAGTAAAAAAATCAGTATCTTACCAATTAAATAGTAGAATCATAGAATGGTTAGGGTTGGAAGGGACCTTAAAGATTGTCTAGTTCCAACATCATCTCATCCAAAGCATGATCTCACATACTTGTTCAAGGAAAATAAATTATTGGATGCGTGTGAGGAGTTGTCATGGGCTTTGCAGATTATTTCAAAATCCTAAATAAAGAATTAAAATGAGAATCTACAGTTCATCTAATGTATTGTCATTTACATTCGGTACTTCTCTGGAGGGTAAGCTGGAGAGTGGGTGTAATTAGGAAAGCAAAGGCTGATTTGCTATTTGCCACACGTTAAGAATGGGGGAAAAAAAGCTACAGCATTGGCAATGAATCTGTTGGTCCTGTGACAGATTTGAGATTAAGTTCTTACACTTCCATGACATTTTGAAGTAGATGTTGATGGAAAGAGAGAGGAAAAGGAAAGGTCATGTCTCTCTTATCAGGCAGTCATAGTCTCCTGTAAAATAGAAATGTCTGTTTAATGTCAGTGAACAGCCCAGATGGAGATTCATGTTGGAGCAAAACATCTCTACTTTATCTTACACCTCAGAGTTTATACTACTTAAACCTTGTGATAACAGAATCCTAAGTCATTTTCAGATGGGATTCCTCTGCTGTTACACCGTGATTCTCCATTCACACACTGTCCACCTTTTTCCTCCTCTCCTCCAAACGCAGCCTCTCTTAATTCCTGAGAAAATAATCCTTTGTGTCATGTATCTACCATCATGAAAGGCTCAGCGAGCTCGGGCTCATGTTACTACATTAAAATATTTCATGGTTTTTGCTCAGAGTGGATTTTGCAAGTCCTTTTTCCTTCCTGGCTGAATGTACAGCCAGAGGAGCCAAGCAAATCATTGACCAAAGTGATTAAGGGGAGTGGTGTTATAAGGCACAAAGGAAGGGACAGTAAATAAAAGCATATTTCCTACATAAAGTTTGACTTTATAATTCCTTTGAGCTCGTATAAAGAGAAACTTCATTCTATACTGCCTTTATTTTATTCCATCTCTCTCTGTCCTGCAAATCTATTTCTAGCATGTATATATTTACCTAAATGATTTATTTCAAAAAAATCATTGTTTTAAACCTTTACTGATAAAACAAGATTCTATTCTTCTTTTTAACCTTTACAGGCTGTAAAAAAATGGAAAAAATTATTGGTGGCAGTCATGATAGTTTAATTGTAGCAATAAGAGCAATAGCTTTTACTTTATTGCTCTGTGGAGTTATGGTTCTGAACTATTATTTTTCCCCACCTTAAAATAAAAATTATTTAATTTCAGCCTACCTGGAGGTTAAACGTGTGTATGTGCACTGGAATGGTTTGTACACATGGGGGCTTGGCATAAAACTGGGTAAAATGGGGCCACTTGTAAATTAATACGCTTGAAGCAAGTTTAATATTACTAGAAACCGAATCATTTTAGCAGATGAGTGTATTTTTTCGTATTTGTCTGTGTGTGCACGTGTGGTGTTTTTTAATTAACTCCGTAGCTTTTTTCTCACTGTGCCGTTCTACATAAGGAATACCCTTCAAAGAAGGATACGCTTTTTAATAGTGAACACCTTCACCTTATTTCTGGCAATAATTGGTGAATATTATTTAATAAGTAATGATTTAAATAACTCTTTCACAGAAATTACCTATTAAGGAATTTCAGAAGTGATGGCAAATTATATTGCATTGCATATTCATGCAGTTTGATTTAATACAATATTTAACGTAAAAGTTGACATTAATTGCTTATAAATAGTTTCTTATATTCTAGGTGTAATTTTTAAAATTCCTATACTATCAGAAATAATCACCTGGCATTACACTTTAATCAGTCAATGTCTTTGTTAATATTAGGTGTGCCAGCAAAGCAGGAAGCATTGGAGAATAAGGAAGTTTTGGTTATTTAGTCAAACGGGAAACTTAATTGTAAGTCTTCTGCAGCCTGGTACCATAAAGCAAGTGGGGTTAATGTTTTGACAGCTAAGATTCTAGGAAAAATAAGCGTAAGCAATTAGTTTGTGTTGTATGTTATTCTCTTCAGTTTTTATTCCCCTGCCCCTTTCTCCTATATTCCTCTTCCCCTTTTTAATTTTCTGCTATTTCTTCTATTTTTCTGCAGTAGCTTCATGTCACTGCTTACTCCACCTTTTGCCTGCCTATGGTGATTATTTTTTTTTTTCCTCTCTTTTTCAGGATGACTCCTCCTTTTAGTCCCTTCCCTCTACCTTCTGCACTTGGGTTTCATTTTTCATCCTCAAAACATGATTTTTCTTGATTTTTTTCATAGCTTCTTATAACTCCTTGGAGGCTTTTTCGATAGAAACAGAGGATGTGCATCAATTCACCGTCCTCATAAGCCACAAAGTGAATCGGTCATGTCTGTTGAGCACAGGTTACAGCAGCAAAGTCAATGATGTATGGACAGGTACCTTTACAGTGTGGTGTTCGTGTTCCAGATTTCAGGAGTGACCTTTGATGGGCAGAGCTTTGTCTGCCTTCGTGTCTCTACTATTCTGGAATTTTGCTTTCTTTCAATACCGTCTCATTAGGAGCAATGAGTTGTTCATATATGCTGTGATTTGCTGTCATTAGTATTACTTTACCTTCCTTTCCAGATCAAAACATGTAAATGTCTCTGGGTCTCTTGAGAAGCTTTAATCTTCTAAAGTAGGTTTTATTGAAGAGTTGTTGGGTTTTGACATTCATTGTAAATTTGATAATTACATTAATAATTATTCTTTTATGTTTGCTATTTACTATCAACAAAGCATCTGATTCTGAAGCTCAAGGAGAAATCAAAATATTAGAGTCAAAGCTGTAACAGCAATTGAAAGCAAATGTGATTTCTATGGGAAAGAAACAGTTGAGTTTTAAGAGGAAGGATGGTTCTGGACAGTTGTTTCACTAGGGCACTGTACCAGCTATAGCAGGTGTGTTTCAGCTCTAGCAGGTGAGAAACCCATGGCTGGAGTGCAGTCGGATTCCTCGTTATCCTCGGTAACTGTGCCATCTAACTTTCTTTCATAAACTAATCGATTTCTGCCCTAAATCCCTTGAGCAGCCATTTAAATAACTGGGAGCTCAGTGTGTCTGTGTTTTCAATTTACAAAATTTATCACTTCACCTCTGGGTTTATAGTGCGGATGTGCTGAATCCGAACACTTCAAAGGAAATTTAACAGTTGGAGTTCCTAATAAATCCTTAGCTCACCCGTCTGTATAATTTCTATTAACATGTCCATTAATGCTTTGCTTACAGCACGTAGATTTCTTTCAGAAATGCTTCAGAAAGTTGAAATAAGGGGAAAGCAGACAAGAACAACATTCTGTAGATGTATGTCCATTAAAAACTCAGGCAACTTTTAAACAACAACAACAAAAGTCATTTTTTACTCCCACCATAATTAGTGCTTTTCATCTCCCAGATAATTTTCCATCCCAGTCGCTCAAGCTGTGAAATACTGGGCCCTATCCTTGTCGTCTTCCTTTCAGTGAATTCTGTTTTGGAATTTTGTGCTCTTCTCATAGTATCAGATCTGCTCTGTTACTTTTCATTTTTTAGTATTCTGAACATGTAGTTCATGAGAAAATTTAGTGCTAGTACTACAGTTAAATATATTTTAACTTACCTAATACTTTACCTGTGACAGGCAAGCACTGGATGGATGGTAAAAGCTGTTCCTGAGTGAGGTTACATCTATCTCGTGCCCAAGATTTTTCTTGAAAAAGAAAGGGGAAAACTTGGGTTGGTTAGTATTAAAGTTTGTTTTGGTTTGGTTTTTAAATTCTGATATGGTGCAAGGGCTTACTGCCCCTCTCCTGGGATGGATGCAGAGCTGTTAGTATAAAGAATAGTTTGGAAATTGAGAGCTTTGGACTCTTCTATATCTTTGGTCCTCTGGTCTTTGAAATCCACATAATTTTTAATTGGTTGGTTATTTTTCCTCTTAAAGCTCATGACATAGTGGAAAAATCCCTCTTTTGTTTGAATTCAAACATAAATATTTTTATATACTTAAAGTTTAGCCACCAAAGTTAATATCCAAACATCCTTTTCAGTTTCTTCATCCCTTATTTGGAGAGAGGGGGGAAAACAGTGAAGGTAGCACATCACCTTGCCCTGTGCTGGAAAGCAGGAGGCATTGGAAGAGCTGCAGTTCCTCAGCACTTTGGCAGAAATATTGAAATACGAAGACATTTCCAATGGAAATGGGGAATGTGTGCTACATTTTGACAGACAAAACTACTTGTAGCATTAATAATCATCTAGAGCTGAGCTGAGTCGTAGGTCGAGTATCTAGCCGCCCTGGGACCATGCCTGTTTATCCCATCAGCTTCAGTGTTGCTCCGTACAAAGAAACCGAACGCAACTGTCTCTTCCTTAATGCACTTACAGGAAGATAATCTTGTAGAGTCTTCCATTGGGAAGCTCAAAATATTTGTAGGTGCATGACTTTTTTTTATACGCTTTATATTCCATCCTTTTTCGGTGTTATTAAACATGTTTCCTTCTACCCTACAATCGCCTTGATTATTTTCTGTTTTGTCATAAAATATTTGCGTAGTGACAGGCATGGGAAATTGGCAGTCAGCTCTGAATTTCTGCCTTTGATTGTTAGGAGCTTTGAACCCATACAGAGCATTTCACAATTCAGAGGGGAAAAGTAAGCCTGGCAGTTGATTTCCAGCTTTTAACCAACATACAAAGCGAAATATTTATTTACAGTGATCACAGTTCCATTGTTCTCCACACTGTAGGAAACAGTAATGGCTAATCAGATACTTCTGCAATTCAGAACTTAAAATTTTCTGGACTTCTTCAAGATTGGCTTTAACCTTTGTCTTACAGGTTTTATTTCTCCTGTTTTATTCAGATTTTTAATAGCAGGAAAAATGAAGACACTTTGGCATTTTTCTGACTTCAGCACGGAAAATTTTATTGCCAATCTGTCTGGCTCAAGTTAATGAGAATATATATCAACTCAATTCTAAATATTAACAATATTTATCAAAAAGTTCATTTTTCACATGAATCTAATGTTATTATTGAGCCATCTGCTATGCTTCCTTGAATTCTGCAACTTAAGGGGCTTTACTAGAAGAAGTGGCCCCTGGAGTAGGGTCAGCTGTGGGATAGCGTAAGATGGAGCTGGAATACATCTTGTCTCTCTTAGCTGGGAACCATCCTCAGTGCTTTTGAGTAAAGACAGTTTATTCCTGAAGCATCTGTACATGCACGTTATAGGGTATGTAAATATCTTTTGATCTAAGAGGCACTTGGCTTGAGGGGACAGGGATTGAATGCAGGGAAGAAGTAAAATCTGTGATTTACTCAGAGGATGTTGAGTCTCATCATTCCTAACCATAAGGAAATAGATGTGACGTGCATGTTGTATTTCAGTCCGTTTCTGGTTCTTACAGGAACCTACTTCTGCTGTCAGTTATTTTGTCAGGTCAATGAGCACAGATGTAATGTGGCAAATAAAGAGATTTTGAATTTGTAATTGCTGGTGGTATGAAGGAGGTGAAAGTTGCTTTGAGAATTGGGAAGTTACATGGAAAAAGGAAATAAAATTAAAAAATAATTCACTGAAAAAGTACTGGAAATACAGTTTCAGTGAAACTATCAGTCCTATTTTTCATATTCATTATCACATTTTTTTGTCTGACTAGGAAAGCATGAGTATGAATCAGGTTCCTGGTGTGAAGTTCAATGTGCAACACCGCTGAGGACCCGGGAGTGTGGGGGAGCTCTGTTTACCCACTGCCTGCTGTGGAAGGATAAGGGGTGGCAGAGGAATGGGTGGATGTTTTCATCGTGTAAGAACTGTCTACAGGCCAGTGAAGAATTCTTTATCTGAAGTACAAGAAAAATCTTTCGAAAGTATACGGAAATACAGTATGCTTCTTTACAATAACCAAGGGGAACAAAATACTGAAAAGCTCCTTGCACTAAGAGCACTATCTACCTTCTTTTTAGGTTTTGCATAACTGGGAACTTTATCTTTACAGGTAAACTGAGTCTCACACTGTGAAAGTCTTGGACATCTAGGTTTGGCAGCCATGTATTCCCATGAACCTCTTTAGTGTGTGATTATGAGTCTAGTTCAGCGTATGCGTACATCCATTAAATAACAGCTATTGTCTTCAATAGGGTCTGGATCGATGTTTTTATGAGCCCATCACTTTCACATTTTGAAATGTAGTGTCCCAGCTTGACGTGATTTGTCAAAGGTGAATAAGAGTAAGATCAGGGTTGACCATTACTGGAAAATAACCAAATTTTTCCTTTTAATGAATTCTTAATGCTGTTAGTGAATTAATTTTTATTTTTAAGGTAATAATATAACTTTCGGTCTTTTAAAATTCATCTGATAATTCAAAGTTATTACACTGCTTCTACTTTCTAGACAATACTGATCATGGTCAACAATTTAGCCAAGTATATGGAAGGAGTGTTTGTCTTCACATTGTTTAAATTTTTGCGTATCTAAAAGTAAGCATCAGAAGAAAATTAGGTGGCCCTGCAAATAATAATCAGCCAATAGTAGCAAATGTTTTTTGTGTTTTCTGGTCACGACATGTAATCATGTTTTTACAAACAGTCATCAGTTATTGTATGCTCCCCTTTTTCCCTGGGCATGCCAGATTTGTTTCTCTCTAAATACTTATCTCACGGGGCTGCCTGACATGTGGCAGCCCCTGTAGACATGCTCAGAAAAAGTGTTTCTTTAGCAATGACCAATACAAATGATTGGCATGGCTCTATATGTGCTGGGTGGTAATCTGTGCTTTCACGGTCCATCCAACAGGCTTTGAACATATCCAAGTGGCTGAGCATCTCCTGGCTCTGCCTTGGAGTTTTGGAGGTTTGATGGTTTGGGAATGGTGGACCCACAGTGCGTGTATTGTGTAGGGTAAAGTCCTACGATGTGGAAATCTCAGGGAATAAATTTGGTGCCTTTGTGTCACATTTTCCCAGAAGAATGTACTGAGATTGATTGTTATTAAAAAATGTGTTTTATTTGAAATAGAAGAGGTAGAAGTTTCCTCTTTTTGTTATGGAAATATGTTTAGAATTTATTGGATAAGTATTTTTGTTCTGATGGAAAACTGGACAAATGTTTTAGCTTAATTGATACATACTTTCATTTTATGTTTATGTTATTTATGTAAAATGCTTTAAAAACTCAATTTGTAGGAATTTTCATTGGGTTCAGAGAAAGTAAAAATGTTTTGAAATACTTTTTTCTGTTTCACCACTAACTTTACTGATGTCTGAAGCATTTTTCTGTGACAGGATAACTACAGACAAAGTGCCATTTCTTGACATGTTTGTACAGGTCAGGTCATAAATGCCTCTTTCAGTTTGAGTCCTTCCATCATTTTGGGCTTTGAAATCTGTTTAAGTTGAGCTCAGACAAATCTTTTGGCTTTTTTTGCCTTCTTGAGGTCAGGTGGAATAGCAATATGGGTTTGGCTTCTCTGAGTATCTCTTGTCTTTAGGATTTGATTTTTCATTTTTAGGGAGAGCAATGAGAAGAGACGTCGGACTGACATTGGGGCTAATAATGTAAAGATCAGTATCACAAACCCAGTTAGTAAAAGTTAAAATCATGATGTAGGAGTTTCTCCTGCCTTACTTACTTGGTACCATGCAATGGAATAATTGCCTCCTTTAGTATTTGAATAATTTTCTTGAAATGCAGACAGTCCAAAATTTTATGCAGGATTGTCCCTGCAAATACATGTCCAGGGAGATAAAATGAAGAAAGTGAGGCTGTTAAAAAGCAGGGACGGTGGTGAATTTTGCATGATCACTGACAGGAAAACAAGCCTGTCCCATAGCCAATCCAGCCTCATAAATAAAGCACAGCCATCACAAATCATTCGCTTCTCTTTTCAGCATCTCTCCCCCTTTGTGTCCATATCTTTCAGCAGCTGGATGTGCTATTAATCTGCATTGAGGTGTGCGACTGACTGTCTGCTATCTACTTGTTAACATGCAGCGCTCAATTTGCTAGTCAGGATTGAAGCCTTTTAAAATGTCATCCTGTGTTTTAGCATCGTATACAACATGTTTCTTCAACTTTGATTGAAAAGCTCTCTTCAGTGAGGGAAGCATGAACCGCCATGGTTGTTATTTTTTTCGTTATTAGCGCTCCTGAGCGTATTCCGCGCGTGCCAGCAGTGAAGCAGTTCATGTCCAGTGAAACTCTCCCTCATTGCCTGCTAATCTGTAAGGATCTTTCTGCTCGCCTTCGTTACAGCAGATTACAGGCTGCTTGTTTGCTCCGCGCTTGAGTGGGTCTGGGGCACTGCCCATACATTCCACCAGAAGAAATGGCGTTGCTCTGCATTAAAGCCTCCGTCAGAGGGAGTTTTGCGGGGAAGGGATTGTGGCACGCTTGTGATCAACGCTGGGATTTAACATGAACAATTAGGGATGCTGCTTGGTGGTGTATGCCACCTGATAGGAGGTATGAGGTCCTATCTATTACTTTCAGCAAGAAATTAAAGCAGATTGTGACTGTATCATAGGAGGGGGCAGGAGTCTTTGAGAGGTGCCTGTGGGTTTCTGCCCGAGATCACCAGTTGATGGTATATAGATGGTACATCTGCACATCGTGCTCTGGATGTGAGCAGCGTCTGATTTCAGAGTCGATAGCACAGATTCAGAAGAGCACAGAGCCTGCGTGCGGGCTCTCTATGGTGTAAATCTATCCTGAGATATTTTTCCATGCCAGTGCTCCTAGCTAACAGTCACACTTTGATCTGTGGGTCCCTGGGAGATAATCCGAATAGAAAAGCAAAGCCAAGCAAAAATCAAACTGCTCTTTCTGTGCATCTTTGATGCACTAGGACTTAATTTACTTTATGCACAGAACTGCTTTAACTTTATCTGGAGGCCAGGTGCAATTTAGATTGTCTTTTTTTTTTTTTTTTTAATCTAGAAATCCCATTATCAGTATTAATGTATTTCATGCCTGTAAAACCATAGGCTAGAGATGAACAGTTATCCCTTTTTATTATTTTTACTCAATCAGTGTGAAGCACAGGCTTCTACGACTGGTTTAGTTTGGATTCACTGAAATTAACAATTAATTTGTTGCAAACCCTTTATTTATTAAGTTATTCTTTCAAATGCTGTGCTAATATAAATATGGCTTATCCTGTTCTGCAGGTAGATGTTAATGTTCTCGAGTCTTTACGTGGCAGAGACACAACAGGCTTGTCCAAAGATGAGCGCAGCTCAGTATAAAAGCCCATCTTTGTTACAGCGTTTAGGCATCCCAAACTGAGTAGCATGATATATCTGTGATTGATCAGTGGGAACTTGAGTTCCAAGTAAATGAAAGCCAGGGCATATACAAGCAGGTACATCAAATTAGATGTACAAATTAAATTGCAAGATTTAAGTTCCTAAGTAAGTTTTGACCTAATTTTTCTAAATGTCAATAGCTCGCTATTCCCATCTGCCTTACCAGGACAGGTTTTGTTTTTCTAAAAATATAAATGGGAATGTAGCTTAAAACACCTCATCCTGCAAAAGAAGCAAGATAAAGAGCTTAAGTCCTGGAATTAAGCTCGAATCTCTGATCTTCTGATTTGCGATATATTGAATGCACTTATTAAAACTTGTAAGTCTGACATTAATAGCGAGGGTTTAATTCTGAAACAAAGCTTATTTCCACCTACAATAAGTTATGTTCAAATCAAACTTGTAAAGTCAGCTCCTGTAAGTTTAAATAAATTTTTGGTTCTGTGGTACCTGGCAGAATTAGAGGATGCCCGACAGCAGCTGCCCATTAAGTTTTCACTCTGACGAATAGTGATTTCTGCCTGTGCTGAGATTCTTTTCCCACAATACTGTTGTCTAATAAGCAGAAGCCACACTCTACCTCTCTGGATTTTAATTAGAGTGTTTGCTTTATGCAGAATGCTATTCTTTCTTAACTGTAAATCCACACAGGTTCTGCTAAATTCTCTTGTCCATGGGACAGAGCTTAGAGTTAAGTAGCTACTGGTCTCCAAAGGAGTTAATACTTTAGACAGCGAGGGCTCAGTAGAGCAAGTGCATTAATATTTTCATCAATCCCAGCGAACTTACAGCATTGCACTGGTCAGGTCTAATTTGTTTGATGAGACATCACTGAAAGATGTTATCTGTAGCGTAAGCTTAGAAATTGATTGTAACACATAATTCAAGGGCACTGTTTCATGCCTAGGGCAAGAAATACTATTTTTCTCTTCAATTCATTTACTCTTTTATCCTAGCTTACCTTTGCCAAACTATATCCACCAGATTGTTTGTAGATTTGCAGAAGCAAAAAACCACAATAACAAAAACCTCTGAACGCTGGAGTTTTCACTCGGACCACACTGTAAAGTCACATTTGTTTATTTTTGCCAAGGTATGTGGGAAGGCAGGAATAACTCAGGCAAATCAGATCTCAGTTTATATTTGCTTTCAGAGCTACTGTTATTAATTTGGTTATCTCGTTCTTCAAGCATTCAAAGATGTAGCTATCAGAGTTTTAACAATATTGTCAAATTCACATTAAGCAGGCTCCACTGATACTTTATATATATACACACATACACATTTAGTATGTGTCTTAAAGCTGAATCTTCAGCTCTCCTACTGAAATTCTTACATTAATTGGCTTAAAAATTTCCCCTTTCTACCGGATCCACCTTCTGTAAGCCTGAAGCCATCCTTCTGCTTGGAGAGCGCTGCAGGGTTTATTAACCACGTCCCAAGGTGTTGTGTATTTCAACTGTTTTGTTCATTTCATGGGCGTTTTTCTTCTCCCTCCTGTAATAAGGGAGAATACACTGCAATGAGTCAGCTGAATATTTAAGGTACAAGTGAAATTTCCTGCTGCATGCCTTTCCCCTTATCACTATAAGTCCCCTGGGCCTGCAGACATAAATACGTTCCCTTCATACAGCTGTCATTCTGACAGTCGAGGAAATGCTGACATTCCGAGTTTTAAACCAGCAGTGGTTTTCCATAGTGCCCCCGAAAATTTCACATTTTGGGCAATTGTTGACCTTGTGTAAGTTAAGATTTTTATTTTATTTTTAGAGAAGGACTGACTCTTTATTTTTTCCATAATTGCTGTTAACTCATATTTCTATGGTTTCAAATAGCTTGTAAGCAATGTTAAAATACTCTCCTTTAGTACGCACTCCATTTGATACTGGACACAGGAATAATTGTTTTTCTCTTTCCTGAATCTCCGAGATTCAGGTAATTAGCGAAGTCGAAATTTACCAGGCCAGAGCCCTGACCAGAACATACCCATGATGGTAACTCATCGATCTTATTGCTTACAGTAGGGGTTTATGTCTCCCTGCCTTGTTTTATTTTACTAGGAACAAGTTTCCCTTTATGTAGCTGATGTTGGTGCTGTTTGTCCTCCTGCCTTGGTTTCACAATATGCTTGAGCCTTTTATGTGCACAAATTTATTGCTAGAATTATTCTGCTAGTGATTGGACTGTCACATTGCCTAACTCTTAGATGTGATTTAATCTCTAATAAATCCTTAATTAATTAAGAAGTAGTAATGAATTTAGTACAAAGACTTATTTTTCCTTGTCAGATACCAGTCTGACTGATCAAATGCTTGTGGTCAACACTCTGGAAAGCCAAGTTCCACCCATCTGTGGTCACACCACCATCACTCCCAGAGTAAGAGCTTGTGTTTGCTCAAGCGTTAGCTCTAAGTAATGTGAATTGGGTTACTTTTTGCGTTGATGTCTGTAATCTCTTCTCCATCTTCCTCCAACACACCATAGTTTGACATTTTTTAGACATCATTTTACCTTTTTTTAATTTACAGCAATAGGGTTGGTTATTGGACGTTAGGATGCATTTAGTGGTCTCTCTGTGAGGTGGCTTGTGGAACAGTTGTTCTGCAGCTCTGTCTATACTGCCCATGTATAATCTGACTGCCTGTGACCATAAGGGACTTGAATCATTAAAGAAATGGATGCATCCAGTGCTTTGATTGTGCTTTTTAATTCATCATTGTGTAGATCCGGTATTGTTTTTCAGTGTTCATTTCTTACTCAAGCAAAATTATCTGACTACTCATGTGAGGTTATGCACTGAATACATTTGCTTATTCTGAGCATTGTCTGCTCAGGATTCAACACGTTCCTTTGACTGAAATTGCTGTTATAGGCCCTGTTGTCATAGTTCAAATTAATTTCCTG
Organism: Pterocles gutturalis; assembly: GCF_000699245.1. Classification (NCBI taxonomy): domain Eukaryota; kingdom Metazoa; phylum Chordata; class Aves; order Pterocliformes; family Pteroclidae; genus Pterocles; species Pterocles gutturalis. The sequence continues at coordinate 198,776 of NW_010128866.1, read as the reverse complement.
TTTAACAGGGATGCTAACGAGCTGCAGTGACAAGAATAAGTGCAGTTGGAGTCTGCTCAGCGGAAAACTGAGAAGTAAATTAGTGATCTTTTGAGTTCTCAGTGTTATGATTGCCTTCTTTATAGGGGAGGCTCTATGATTCTCCCTTTATTTTTATAATTTATCTTTTATGTCATCGCACAGGTGCATTTTGTTGAATACCATGTGTCACGGATTGCATTCGGTCTTCTGCTGCTCAGTTGTACCCATATGTGTGTCTATGTTGAGCATCTGCATCCTTGAAGAAAATAGCTTAATTTATAGCAAAATTTAACCTGTCCATATTTCAGAAATTTCGGTGGAAGAAGTAGTTGTAACTTCCTTGGATCTGCTCCTAAATTTTAGGACTGACATGGCAGCTATAGTGCTCTGTGCTCGTGTGTATGAGAATGAGCAGCTCTGGAAGAACTGAAGGACCTTTTGACCAGACATACGTTAGCCACCCTTCTGAGCCCTTTGTCTAACGAGAACAATCACAAAAAGATCATTTTCTTTCTCAGATGAACACCCACCTCAATACTGAACAGCAGAGAAAAGATATTTCTTGTCATTATCACATAAGAGCACAGAATCTGTAAACAGTATTCTTCAGAAAGAAAGTAATTTTCGAAACTGGATTTGTAGAAGTCTCCAGAAGCTTTCTGCCTTGGTTCAGGTTCTTGCATTTCAGTCCTATGTTCTTGCTGTACTTCAGGTTGAGTGAGGATAATACTAATTTCTCTTCTTGAAGGAATATTCTAACGGTTCATTCTTAAAAGTTGTTGGTTTTGGAAATAAATCTTCAAAGCAAATTGCTTTAAAAAGAGTATTAAATGTAGACATTAAAAAACCACAATAGCATATAATAAAGAAAATAGTAGTTGTATATGTCTACATGTCAGATATTACATTTTAAATAAAAAATTTACTATTACCTAAGCCTATTTCAAAATAGCATTTCATAAATTCTGGCGATCATTTTGAGGCTGAACTGAATGTTACAAGTTGCTTTTATTCCTTTTTTACATTGTATGCTCAGTAGCTGCAACAAAACATACTTTTCCTATTCCAGAGTACTTTAACAGGGCACTAACTGCCATCATTTAAGAAGGGGATTGACAATACTGTTCTAGAAAGGGATGCAGATTCCTGACTTGTAACGAGCAATTCCTAAGGACTACGTGTTGTTTTCCGTCCCTGTGATCAGAGCCTGCTGAGGCCATCAACCTTTGGATCAGGTCCTACAGCAACAGAGCACATTATCTTTTAATTTATTTTTTTTTTGTAAGTAATATCATAACACTTTGTTTTCTCAAAATACATCTCCTTTGAGAGCAGTGTGTTTTGGATTGGGAAATGGACTGATTTTCTGCCTGGAGCCAATGCACATGGGTGGGAAAACGTGCAAGTGAGCATTGCTCAGGGACAGAACCTGCTGGATCGCGAAGGGGTCTTTCAGCACGTGTCAGACCATTTTCCAAAAGGCAGTTTGTTACTTTGCCACCACCCTCACACAGACAATAAATAACGTGGAATTAGTCAGGCAACAATCAGCTGCAAAGAAGAGCAAACCATCCTGAGCACCTGCAGAGGCGGGCAATCGTGCGTTGGCATACATTGAGGGAAAGAACATTCCAGACTACACCTAGCAGGACTAGGCTTAATGAACAAATCGACTCCACAAATTTCACCTCTTTTTCTGCTCATCTGGAAGCTTTCATCATTATGAATTTCCTATTCTGAATTATCTGTTAAGTATTTCCTGCAGACAAATTTCAACTTGTGAATTGCTCAGGTGCTCGGGTTTTCTCATTACTAGCGCTGTTTGATTGCCCACTTAGTTAAATGCTCCAAGTTTCTTACTGCATGGGCAAAATACAGCTGCAGAGATGTAAAGGCTCCATACCCGAGTTAAGTTTGTATCCAGAATCTTAACTTCTGTTTGCATAGAGGAATAAAAATCCATGTCCAAAATGCTTGTGTTCAGGTTTACCACTGAGAAAAGGAATTGAAGTAGTGAGGGCACAGTGATTCCCTTATCAGGTTGATTCTGACTTGATGTAACACACTCGTGCTTATATAATGTTAGAGAAGTTATGCATACATTTCATTCACATTCCTGAATTTTTCCCTGGGCTTATGAGTAGTATTAGGGTTCTGGTCCTGGCGTGCTAAGATGTCATCCCTTTTAGTTTTATTTCAGTCCTGGTATTTACAGGGAAAATTTACAAGGATTTAAGTTCTATTCACCTCCTCTTCTGAAGGTCGTTTGTTAAAAGTAATAAAAGAATGGACACATGTGCAGACAGTTGTCTTGGTGAGTCCTGATAAAGTGGCTACAGTGCCAGAAAAGTAGTGTCTCTGATGATGCTCCTTTGTGTGTGTTGCTATTAAAAGAAAGAATAGGTCAAGAACAGATATCTAACTGTATTTCTGGTTTCCAGCTTTCTATCAACCCTTTCATTATAGCTTATGACGGGCCCAGCAACATGTATTTCCTTTTTATTTTAGCTCAAAAATAACCTTTCCACGTTGTTTCTCATTGTAAGAAAGTTTGTGGTTTTGGAAGTTAACTGTCCTGTGTTAGGTATCAACACATATGGAAAGTTTGGAGTCATGTCATCCACAAATGTAGATCACGTCCTGGTCCGTAGTCAAGGGACGCGTGACCCAGTGAGGGCATGCTGAGCTGGAGTGGTGTACGTGGCGTTAGGGTATGGACTGGGAAAGAGGCAGATTTTTGTTCTTTCCATATCCTACACCTTTGTCGTTATCTCTACTGCTAATTTTCTACAAACACTGCTATTGTTCACTAAGCAAATTAAGATTTCAAGTAGATTTCCAACTTTTTTGGTATTGGGGTTAAGCAGTAGAGAAAGTGAAGTAATGGAAACCTTGGACACCAATGCCTGTTTACTTATTTCAGAAACAAAAGAAATGAACTCAAGATTGCTCTGCTGTGGTCTTACTATAGCTCCAAAGGTTGAAATGCTTTCCCCTTGAGTGCTGCACAACGCTTTGGTGAA
>NW_010128866.1:183836-195710 GCF_000699245.1 Pterocles gutturalis | reverse complement strand
CATCTCATTATACCACCTCTTTTGCTGTAGTCTGTCAGGACAGCTTGAAAAGATATAGATTAAGGGCTTAACTCCCTTTTTATTGCAGCTAATTATATTTTTTTTGGCTAGATGGTAGAATTCAAGGCATTGGTTTTGGAGCAGCCTCTAACAAATGGGGGGGATGATTGGAATTGTTCGCTAAAAGTTCTATCAGCTATCAAAACTGGTGTTCATAAAGAGTTTGAAAATGGAAATTTTCCAGTTTTCTGAGATATCTGTTAAGAATTCAGACCTTATCTGTGCAGTGACTACATGCTGCTTTTCGTCTTCCCTTACTTGCACTGTTGCTGTCAAAATTTGGAGGGAGGGCAGGATCTGAGCAGTAAACCACAAAAATTTTGCTGCAGAATTGGATCTGAGGGAGCATTTCTGAGAGAGGTAAGAGCACACTTTAGAAAATGAGAGATGCAGAATTAACCAGGATTAACGGTCCTGATGTAGTAATTAAATATACATTTATACGAGCATGAGCCCAGCGACTTTTGCTTTTTAAAAGTGTTTAAATGCTTATAGAGTATTCGTTGTAGTAAGATGCTAGTGTATAAAGTTGTTTTCTTATTGCATGCTCATTTTTTTCTTTCTGAAGCTAAACAGGTATTTAGAATTGTATTTTATCATCTCAAATTATGTAATACTTAGTTAACCTGGGAAGCATGCTGAGGCCAGGCTTTTCAGGGAGAAGGAGCAACACTAATTAACTTTGTAAGGAATGAGATCAATATTGTTCTTTTCCAGTTTCTCAATTGAATTTCTCCTTTCTACTTTCTGAGAACAGGATTGATGTAGGTTATGGTCGGAGGTTTAATGTGACAGTTTTCATAGTTGCCCAAATGAGTAACCATCTCCCCCAACTGCTTCCAGAAACACAGTCTTGTACGCTGCTGCCGTCACCAGTTTGTTGCATGCAGATTACAGAGGAGATGGCTTGAATTTTTCATCCTTTTGCAGTCAAAATCCTATTGCAGGCTAAAGAAAACAGTTTCTGTGCAAAACCAAGAATTTTTGTTAGTCTGTTTGAAGTATTATTGGTTTAAAGAATTATTGGTAGTCCAGTTACAATGACACACTTATAATTCCAGTTATACGCAGTTTAAATTTAATATGTACAAGCTGTCTAGTATGTGTCTCTTTCTGAGGTGTTATGTTACTTTTCCACTCTTTCACTGCTCACCCCCTCAGTTCTGGAGGGAGGTAAGAATACCTCGGAACATTGGAGCCCTTTGCCAGAAGTGTGATGCTGATGTTGATGGTCTCTTCTTCCTCGCCCTTCTGTCCAGTCAGGGTCATCTTTATGTGCTTGCTGAATGTCCTGCACATTGCTTTTTCTTTGGACTGCTTAGGTCCAAATTTACCATCTAGTGACTTTTCCTAGTGTTGGGATACTTGCACTTTGTTCTCTTTGTTAACCCTAAAACCGTGTTTTCCCAGCTCCCGGGTGTGCACTCCCCATAATGAGGTTGGGGTCTGTAGCTCCTGCGCCTCCAGTATTGTCCTGCACCCATGCTTTTGAGGTCCTTGCTGTCATCCCATGCCTGTACTCCTCTGTGCTGCATTTTATCTACAGTTATAGCCTGTTCATTTTACCTGGAATAGCTTTATGTATTGCTATTTATTAGTTTCATATATTTATATGTGTGTATATAAAACAACAGCTACTTCTCCACAGCAGCAGCACAGGAACAATAGCACCTGTATTCCTGAGAATTGCTGTTACAAGCAAAGCAAACGAGCAAAGCAAAGCCCACCTCAGCCTGGCCAAGGCAAGTCTGGGCGAAGCCCGAGAACACCCAAGGGCTGTGCTGCAGCTCAGCACAAAGCCTCTGGCCTCTTCCCAGCAATGGCAACACTGTATTTATTGGGCTACTGATGATGAATAACGAGGATGAAATGCATGTCTGTGTATTTTCCCTGTGTTCCTAAATGTTGAGTTTTGGGCAGAGGCGTTGGGGCCGTGTCTGGTGTAGCTACTGAGCACACGAAAAGTCTGGACTCCAAGTGATTTGCAATAAGCATTTGTGAGTAGTTCCAACTATTAAGTGTAACACTGCTCATTCCCCCTGTGATTTTCAGTACCCATTTTTTTTCCTCCTCTTCCTTGATTGCTAATCAAATTGCATATAGAAATGTTTTCCTGATGAATCTCAATCTATGGGCAGTCTCTCATATGCACTTCACCACTAAAAAGTGTAATTTGATCACTGTATGCCTATGTAATAAAATTAATCTTTTCAGAAGCCTAAAGGAGTCTCCCTCTGTGTCAAAAGGCTAAATATCCCAGAAGGCTGTTAAGTGGACTTGTCAAGTCTTAAGAAATAAATGGAGCGCTGGTTTGATACAGAATTGAGCACAATTTAAATAACCATGGTATTCCATTTCATAAACTGTGTGCTGTCTAAGGGTTCTCTGTATTGATTTTCATGTTTGGGAATGTTAGTGTGGGGTTTTGTAGTTTTGCTTGGGTTTTTTTACTGGAGAAGAGAGAGAGAAAGGAGAAGAAAATAATTCTTGTTATACTTCTGAAACATTTTCCTTTTTTCTTATGTTGTAGGCTTTCATGTATTTGTCCAAGCTCTCAAGGAATTTGTGTGATAGATTAGACTGGGACAGTGATTCTGAAAATGTAAGATTTGAAGGAATAATGAGAATGTACGTGTGAAGAGGATAGGGGACAAAAGCAGGATGTTATTGCATTGCCGTGCCTGTACGCGGACAATAATGCTCGTGATTGCAGTAATGGACTCAAATAGACAATAAGCCTTTTTTTGAGTAAGTTAAACTGTCAGGCTGTCCCTAAAATATTCCTCTGTCTGTCTTACTGAGTTAGCTGTAGCTCGTGAGAGTCACTAGGTGCTATTCCTATGCTCTTACTGTGCAAGTAGAGCTGGGTTTTTCCCCTCTTTGTAGCTCTTGTGCTTTGCCAAAGGTCGGTATTTGAAGATTTCCTCTTACCTTTGGAGTCTAATGTTTGATGCTGTACGGGTAAACGATCCATTTAAGCACTGTCTGAAAGGTACTGTCTTTTGTTCACAATGGTCTGATTTGAGTCATGGTATATAATAAATAATGAATGCAAAAGAGAGGTTGCAGTTAAGTCACAAATTACTATTTGCAGAATTACTGCTGACCTCTCATTAGCACTTACCAGTGGCAGACCAGCTCTGGAAGGATTTAGGAGATTGCTTAATGAAGATTCATTTATTAAGATCTATGGCTGGCCAATATACTGGTCATTACATTGATTTTAGGCTTGGAACAGAGTCTGAGCAACCTCTGTATAAGTGAGGAATGAAAAGAAGTTGTTAACTACTTTCAGCAACTTTGGAGTCATTATTTTTTGGATTTGTCGACACTTTGCATTAAGAAGTAGCGCATTCTTTCTTTCAGACTTCTTTAAAAGCTTTCCTTTCTTCTTCAAAGAAAAGATATTCTGTTGTATGATCTTTTTAAAAGCAGGAGTTTGTATAATAATGCAGTATGCTATTCCATAATTCAGTATTACGTTTTCATTAGCTGTTGTAAAGCCTGCTGGTGTTCTGTCCACACAGGCATGTATAGTCTGCTCCAAGCTTTGGGGGTTTGACAGACAAATTATATAGATATGTCAAAAGTTTAAACACAGTAGAGAAACAAAATGTCTAAAATATATTTTGTTCATAGACGTGGACCATTGTGTCACTAGATGTCACCTATCAGGGAAGAAAAATGTTCTTTTGAACTTGAGCAATTTGTAAGTAAAAACTTCTAAGACAATCTTCCTTGCAAAATACCCAGGGGTGAGGGAGGGTGCTTGTGTGGCAAATAGTGCTGGACATGCCAGATTATAGCCACGATTCCAGCGCTGAAAGACTTTGCGTGATCTGCCTGTAGGGATTTGTTGGGTTTATGTATGACTGAAATACTACTGGTGAGGTAGTAACTAAAAGCAGTGCGTCTGTGTTTAGCTGTCAGCGGCTGGAACTCCACTTGAGAGGGATGGGCTTGAGTATTGACCTGAAGAGTGACAAGCTTTGGATTTATTCTGATGGCAGAACAATACTGTGCAAATATGGTAATGTGCATTAAATCTAGGGACAGAGTGGGGTTTTTTTTTCTTGTTTTGGGTTTTTTTTTATTATTTAAATGGAATGATGTAAAGCTAAGGTAAAGTATGTTTTGAATTTTGGATTTTCAGGATTTCTTCTGCTCCTAAGTTTTGCTTCAGTTTCATGCAGAAGCTCGATGTTGTTGTTCAGTGGTTTAGGATGTAACTTCCTAGGGACGGAAAACTGGGTTTTGCTTGAATTTCTATTCTTGTAAACTTAAATTAAAAAACCAGACAAACTCACAAAGAAACAAACACCCACCCAAAAAATGCCAGCTGTCCAATGCTTTATTTTCATGGATGGGAAAACAGCCATTGATTGTTTTGCTCAAGTTTTCAGCTAGCTGGGATAACGCAAATCGTTACACTTAAAATATAAGTTGCAATAATTGAACCTTCTGCCTTTGGTAGGGGTATCTCAGTGGGAAGCTTTGCCAGACCTTAACATGCACTGAGGAGACATTGACTGCTTTAACTTTCCATTTCTGGAGTTAATTGTCTGGTCTTCCCTCACCTCTGCAAATCGATCAGGTTTTCAGCTTTTTCTGCAAACATGCCTGCTTACGGCACTGGTGGAAGGTAAGGCAGCACGTTGTAGAGTCTGTGCTGGATTTCCAAACTGCAAAACAGACTCATTAGAGAGAAAATCTACCTTCTGCTTCCTTTTCAAGCAACAAGTATCCCAAGTATTTTAGTTGGACTCTTCTAATTCACTGGCATCCCTTTGTTTGAAGAAAGCAATAGCAGGGAGACAAATGCGCGTTGTCCCCGGACGGGTGGTGTGACATTCTCACCATGGGAGAACAACAGCCTGGAGGCAACAATCAGCCGGCTGTCATTAACAGCAGAATTTGACCTTTTTATTTTTATTTTATTATTTGTAATGAGCTGAGCATTTTGCGATTTAAAGCAAAATAACTCTCAGAAATCACCTTTCACCTGGTAAGAGATCCTTTTAAAAGAGAAAAAGAAAAATCTATTTATATGTTTGCATGAAGGGACAAGATCTCTGCCAACTGAGATTGAGAATAAGTCTAAAATCAATTTGTTTTTCAATATTTTTCAGTCACTGAAGCTATCAGAAAACCAAATTAATTAGTTTTTCTCACAGGAATTATCAAGAGTCTCCAGAAAATAGTTTAGAAGTCAAACTACATACAGTAATATAATTATTTTCAATGAACAAAAAAGTGAAAATCTGAGGGCATGATTTCAGCTGGCTGGAAATTAGCTGGACCCATTCTGGTTCCTGTTTTGGACTTAACCACAATATCACTAAATATTTCCAGAAATTACTCCAGAACAAGCAAATTGCAAGCAAATTTTAAAAGATTGAGTTTATTTTTTTCCTGTTTGCTCCCTTGGGGAGATTATTTTTGTTTTTTAAAGGCTTTGAAATGGCTGAAGAAGTGGTTAATCCGCGTGCTGCTTGTGGCGAGATGAAAAAGAACACGGCGTAAACGAAAAAATACTGGTGTGAGAGCTAATGCGGTTTTCAAGAGCTTATTGAGTAAATCGTACCCAGCAGCGTGACTCCACAGCGGCTCCGTACATGCACTGGGGGGTGAATTAGTTCTTTGCCACCGTCCTCTTATCCAGGAGCCAGCAAGGACTCGTGGCTGGCCTGTTGCTAAGGGAAGATGAAGTACAAGGTTTTAGTAGAAGGTTTTCCACAAGTTGGTGTTTAAAATGAAGCAGAATGTTTGGGTACCAAAGCAATAATTTAACGTGAATGTACAGGTAAATGTGCTGTTACGGCTTTCAGTGTTACTAAATATAATACTCCAGTTGCTTATTTGATAGTGTTTGCAGCTGGAGCTGTAGTAGTGTGCTTGTAAGAGATGTCAGCTCGGGCAAAATCAAACCCTCACAGGCGGATGTGTTGCTTTGTGATATAATGTCTTTTGGCTGGTTTTGATTTGCATCGATTTGCCTGTTTTTGTTTGATTTGCTCTAGGCTGGTATTAGAAATGTGGGCCTGTCTGTTTGATCCTCCATTAGGCTTTTACCTAGATACCCTGTTCATACATGCCACTCTCTCCTCCTCTGGCCTCCCACTGGGTGCAGCTCCCTTCCTGCTTGGCTTTGCAACTTAGAAAATTAAATGAAAAAAAAAAAATTTGGAGCGGGCCTGGAGCTGAACAGAGCTCTGGTGTTCTTTTTGAGTTTCAAAAAATAATAATTAAACATTTCAGCATTCATTTAATATGATGAAGTTTCATGAAACTTCTGTGCCAGCATTCCTGAAGAAGTGCTCTAACGCTGTTCCGTAGTAGGGCTTTGGTTAAAGAGAGTCTTTAGGAAAAATATTACGGCCATTTTCTGTAGAATGTTGGTTTTTCCGATATTTTGATACAAGTTGTGTCAATATTGAATTGCAAGATTGATGTGAGAAAAGCACTGAATACTTCTCTACCGATGCTTCCTTTGTGAAAGGAAACACCAAGTTTTAAATGATGTCCGCTATTCCTCTGAGGATGTCTGGTTTTACCAGTGATACCTTGCCAGGACTCAAGATTTAGCTCTGTATCTTCAAAGTGGTCCGTATTACCATGTCTTAGATTATAAATCTGGATTATTTTGAGACTTCATTCACTTCACCCAAGTTATTTGGAGGGAGGCAGGGCTAGGGGAGAAGTATTTCAGGGAGCTTTGCATCAAGTCTGCCACACGTAGGTAATGCATCTGTCGGGGGTTTGATGGTATTACCTTGAAGCATTTTAAAAGTTTGAGCAGATTGTAAGATTGACTTAAATGCTAAAAAGAAACACCCGTGCTTCTAATTTAAATTCTGCATTCTATTGCAGAGCTGGTAAGTTGTTGGACGTGACAGATTTCAGGCTCTGTGCTCGGAGCTCCTCCCAAAGCTCAGACTATTCTCAGGGAACAAGCGGCAAACGCTGGCAGGAGCACTGCTCTCAAAGCAGCTTCAGAACAAGGAAAAGACATATTTTAAAGTGATAGCAGATAATTGTAATGACTCAGTCTTAAGCCTCATGAACCTATAGAGCTTTTAAGTTTGCTTGTCAAGGCAGTCCTTTCTTAGCTGTGGGTTTCTCAGCTCTAATTTGAAGATTTCCATTAATGAACTAGTCTGTTACTCACAGATGGAATATCTGGCAGAATGAGTCTTCTGCAGTCACCAGTTTTTCAGTCTTGTTAGAGCAGATAAGATCATTATTGTTCTCTCACTTGCTCACAGAGGTTTAGTGTTAGATGATGTTGCTAATGGCATTTTTTAATCCATGTGGCTCCATTGAAACAGACTGCATTAGTACTCACTTCAGTGAATACCCGCTAGCACTGGCCAAACTAGTCAGAAAATTGTTTTTATTGAGTCACTTTCTTTTGGGTTTGTGGTGCATTGTGTGGCTTTGATATGGTTTTAAGTGATGCTGTGTGTGCGTGTATTTATGTGCATTATTCTTATGCATAGGCATCATCCCCTACTCTGGGCAGTCTGGGATAGTTTATTGGAATGAATGTAAATACCTTTTTTTTGGTGTGTTTTGAGAGATGAAAGCTTTTTCTCTGGAGAGGCATGGTAGATGGAGAACATAAAATGTAATAACTTACATAACTGTGTCCCTTCTGTCTGGGACTCCATTTTTGGATTCTGCCACTGGCTTAGTCTAACCTTGAATCGCAAGAATCAAGAGGGCATAGCCATTTGTGCTTTGGTTTGTTGATTTGTAAACTGTTTTAATAAGTCTTTTCTATGATGTTATTCTGAAACTGAATTCATCTTTCAAAAGCTCATTCAAGTAAAGAAAAATATATTGTGCAAAATACTACTATGCTATCCGCTGTTTTTTAAATTTCTAACGTCCATTGTCAGCCTGTGGCGGTTATTGTACATTTGTATTGCTGGAAGAAGGACATTTACTGAAATGCAAAGCCCATGGGATATAAACATGCTTAATGTCTACCTAGCAAGTGTGAGAGTTCATCGCTGATAAGGAACTTTGCAGACTTATGCCTCTGCGGCGATGAGCTTGTGAAGTGACAGGCAAATTATTGATTGGAGTTGGAGAGTCATCTTCTTGTAGCTGTTGTTTGTCTTCTCTTTCTCCTGTGAGTCCCTAGGGAGTCAGTTGGGAATTAGACTGTAGTCTGTACCAAGGTGGATTTATAGTCTTTAGCTGTGGGGAAAAAAATGAGGTGTATCTTTTGAGGCAGGGATGTAAACAGTTACAGAAAGTGGATTTGTTGTCTGGGGTTACAGTGAGGCAGCACAAGGGCATGTAGCACAAGAGGAAATTATTTCCTCCCAACTAGGGAAATGACTTCCACAGCTGCCTGATCTCTTTCATCAGAGACTCTCAGTCATTATTTCTGTTGTGAACTAAATGAACATATCATGGTCCTGAGTCTCAAAGGCAATGTAGGTGAATGGGACAAGGTATTGCTCTGGATCCCTTTTGTTTCACCACTTGCGATGGCATTTAGTATTTTGCCACCTTGCTACATGAGCACAGACTGAAATCTCTGCTGATTTTGATTGTGTTCATTTGAGATGTGACAGTACATTTCTCTAGTAAATAGCTCCTTGTCTGTGCTTCAGCTACCCACGGCAACGCAGCCCAAGTCTTTTGAACTTCTGGGAAGAGTCAACTGGTGTGCTTCAGGCTGCTGCTTCACGTCTGGTTTCCCAGTAAACTGCTTTGAAACCAAAGCAATGCTGCCAGCCTTCTTTCAAACAATGAGCCTGCCTCAACAATTTAATATTATTCCACTGAATCTCAGACAAGCATTGGTTTTTCAAAAAGGGAGTGGTTGTTTTTTGTAAGATTTTTTTTTTTTTTGACACACTAGAGTGAGATCAAAGTCACTTTGGTTTGTGTTCTGTGCAAAGGTCCAAATCCAGGGTTTTGGAAGCGAAGCTTCATCTACTTGTGGCTTTGATTTCCCCCTTGCAAATACCATGTTTATGTGGCTTCTTTAATATGTATCAAAATGGTTAAATATACATAACAGGCAGTATTTCTACTGCTGAATTGACTGCAACCAGTTCTACAGCCATTCTTCCCCTTCCCACCCTCCTGCTGCATTCACCCAGCTTCTGCATAGAGGGGTTTTTAAACCGTGTGGGCAATTAGCTATAACAGTAGCTACAGATATTTTTGATTCCTCAACACCATATAAAACTGCCAGAAGACTGTAGAATTCACTCCATTAAAGGCAGTTGCTGAAGTTCATGACATGCCTTGATTTCTGACTACTAATGAAAATACATTTCAGAGCCTGTTGAAATGGGGGCTGTTCAACAATAAGCATTTACCTTCCTCTAATTCTTCACCAAGAACCAATATGATTTTAAAGTGGAATTCTTTTTAAAATGATGATTAGTCCCTGGTGTAAAGAAGGGTCCTGAAAGTGTTTAATTAGGCAACAACAAAAAGGCACAAAATGAGCAAAGCTGATGCTGTAGATATCTGATCATACTGAGCTATAATTGAAGTAGAGAAGCCTGTTGCTTCTAATAGTTTAAGTGCCTTGTGCACCCACTGCATGCACCGAGTACAATAAAATGTTCTATCACACATTCTCTTCATCATACCCAATATATGATCCATACTCCTGCAATAATAGCAGGGATAATTAATTCTAGCTTAAGTATTTAGAAAATTATTAAGTGCTTGCAAATGGCATTATTCAGAAGCAAGAAGCTATTCTTTACGCTCCCCCCTCTCCCATATCTGAGCGCACTGAAAAAACTTCAATTCAGCAACATAAGGAAAAAGCCCCTGCAGGAGTGCATCTTAATGTAGCATTAATTGGGAAAAGGAAGAACGTAGCTCAGGAACAGAGGGTGCATTTGGAACAGGACAAATAGTCAGAAACACAAGTTTGATGAATTCCCTTTGTGCTACGGTTGCTGCAGCACTTTTGTTTATATTGATCTGAACGGCATGGAAATTTTCTTTCATCTGTCATTTACATTCATTTTACCTCTTGCAATTGCCTCTGCCAGCTTACATGCTTGTTTTGTGGTGAATCTATTAATAAGATTTCCAGTACATCAAAAGAATTTCTTTTGTGCAAAGGTAGAATATAACGCGCCTAAGGTGTAGGAGGGTTCCTAGCTTCAATTTTACCTACTAGAAGTTATTAATTAGTTCTGTAAAGTAAAAGAAAAAATGAAAAGTATAATGCTAATTGCATGCTATAGATTTTTCTCCATTGCTTACTCATTTAGTTGGTGACTTGCAGAATAGAATATTTACACCGTAGCTTTCTTCTGATTGCAATATGCCTCCTGAATTGACAAAAATAGGACCAAAGGTCAAATTAATTAAAAACAGTAGGAGAAAGAACATAATTAATGCTGCAAGTTTATATTTACACATTTTGGCTGGAAAAAGTGTGAAGTGCGTTTTGTTTTGTGCGAAGCACAGACGCTGTATGCCAGTGAAAATAAGAAAACACCGAGAAATATTTTAAAGAGTAGAATTAAATTGAATTCTTTAGTCAGGAAAATTTATGCATAATGATGGTTTCAGGGTGAGCAACCAGGGCGGTTACCATGGGTATTCAATAGTGTAATTGATACAGGGATGCCAGTCTGTGTGCATGGACGTGTAGCTGTGTGTGAAGGTACCCATGCCCGTCATGTCTCCCTGTTACCCGCGTGCCTTAGGCCAGCTCTGCTGACATTCACGTCATTACCCTTCCTCACACGCATTTTTACAGCTGGTTTATTTCAAATGTCCTCCCTGGTTCTCAGATATCTACTGCATTTTGCCTTCTGAGCAGTGAGAATACGGTATAGACCCAAAGCCTTGCATTTTTTTCTTGCATGACTGCATGTTACAAGGGATTTCTGCACCGTCACGCTTTTCTGCGTCAACCTGAGCAAGCAGCGGCCTTTCCTGACCACCTCCTTGGTGTCAGAGCTGTGATGGCATTGCACATTTATGGGGTGCAAGTTCAGTGTGGTTTGTATGGAAAATAATACTTTCCTCTGGTGTAACTGAGCTTTGCATGAGGTTGGAATGATCCTGCAGTACAGATGGTAGCACTGTGAATCTGCACGGCAGGTGAGGAGGTGGAGGTAGCTGCTGCATGCACACGGGGGGGGTGCAGAAGCAGCAAACACCCTGCCTTTCCCCTCCCTCAGCTCTTTGGGCATCTTTCCTTGGGCATCTTTCCAAAGATGCAGAGACTTGAACTCGGGATTATGCTGTTTAGGAGTACACAATAATATAATTTTTGGTTTAATACAGTAAATAGCAGGGAATAAGTTGCTCCTTAGCAAAATGTGGGTGCTCAGTGCTGCTGCCAGGCCCTGGAGGCTGTGGGGCTGCGTGGCCACAGGCCCGGGGGGGAGAGCTGGCCTTCGCCTCTCACCGGAGCTGCCCAGTCCTCACTTTTGCTGCTTTCTCTGCTATTTCCTCTTGGTGCTTTATGTATTTTTTGCATTAGCACCTTTCTCTTGACTCCTTGAGTCACTAAGTAAACAGCTTCAGCCTGGGTTCCTCCTTCCTGTGCCTGGCCGGAGTTCAGCGTTTCCTCGCTGGCCTCGGTAGCCGCTGGTCAGGAGAGCAGCCCAGGGTCACCGTCTGCGCTTTATAAAGCCGGGTCCCTGCTGACAGACTCCTGACCCTCACCAACCCAGACCTTGGCTTACAGCTCCCCTCCACAGCTGCGCTCTCACTGTGATTTCCCAGCACAAATCCCGTGGCCATAGGTCGCGGCTGGGTGGGATCGGGGCAGCGGGGGGTGTGCGGCAGGGGCCCTGCCTCCGGGAG